>NC_047159.1:1146606-1351606 GCF_009819705.1 Hippoglossus hippoglossus | reverse complement strand
CACTTGGAGGATGTTAGATCCTACTTGTGATGGAGGTTATGTTTTCATGTGTTGATGCAAACTTACAGACAGAACAGGACAGATTTCCATGAAACTTGCTGGAGGACGTTGTGTCTGCAGCTCAGAGAGGAACTCATTAAACTGGTGAGGAACCAGAGCAGCAGCACATCAGGGATTTTTGATTTCTGAGAAAACAATGACTGAGACCTGATGAAAGAGATCAGACACATTTAGGAGATTGATTTTTATGATAAGTTGGTGCAGATCAGAATGAAAATCTGGATTAGAGATGAATTTAAACGTGGTTCCTTCAGTCGCCTGTTGGGCCTCGAGCTCCAGTTCCTCACTGTTTCACTCTGAGCCGCTAAAAGCCAAATGTAAACAATTAGACAAGGAGGAAAGGAATAAATTACCCAGCAGGCTTTGCCTCCATGATGGCGTTGATGGAGCTGGTGGGCCCTTCCGTCCCCTCTCATCACACAGTGGATCCCTCTGCCCTCAACCTGCTCCGTGGTGACTTAACGTTTCCGTTGCTGGGGACGTCGTCGCACGTTGATGCTCATTTGCCTCTTAAAGGGGCCCGACGCTGCCTTTTCATGGCCCTGTACGAATAATTTAGTGCGGGAGGCCCGAGATCACTGGAGATTATAGCCATGAAAGGGGAGAAGGACGCGTTATTAATGCTTGCTCATCGGAAAGAGGCGACAAGGATTCACTGTAACACGCGGCTCTGCCTGGAAACCAGGACGACCTCCTGAGAGAGAGAGGAGGCTCTCCAGGTCCCTGCTGGAACGTTACAGTAATACACCGAGAGATAATATACATTAAGATCAACATAAACTTACTGTTAAACTCCACAACGACTCCCCACAGCACAATGAGCAACATTAAAAGTTCCCTGAGTTCAGGGCTGAAAACCATTCTGAGCCACAGAGACTCTGTTCATCAGTATTATAAATATTATAGTTATTATTATAGTGTTTTAAATAGAATGTTAATGTGAAATATATACAATTAAATGATCAATATTCAGCCATATTTTTAGAGAGTGAACAATTGGTATTAATATACAAAGTAAAAACAGTGGGTGCTCTGCAAACTAGTATTTACAGGAACAGGAAAACATCATGTTAATATAATTTATAAAATCTTATCTTGGGACAACAGAGGCGGTTCAGGCACAATTCTGATTATCAGTTATTTGCCAATAATAAATTGCTGGCGTTCCTATTGGTTGGGGAATTTTGACGAACAAATCAAAACACAGAAGTAAAAATTAGAGAGCTGAAGATAAATCTGAGGGAAGAACGTTCACGTGAACACAGAAGCAAGAGCGAGATGAGCTGAAGCTGGAAATCTAAGCTCAAGCAGAGAATATCTGAGTGAGAGCGTTATTCATCTGAAGGTCTCAATGAGTCCTGATCTCAAACTGAAGACCACACTCTTCTATAAAGAGAAGATAAAACCTTAAGATAACTTAAGAGACTTCCTCCTCAGTTTGTTTTTCACACAGCAGCAGGAGGTTTCCTGCTCAGACTTGTTCACAGTCAGGACAAAACGTTTTAACTCCACTGCAGAGGTCACGTGATTTCATTTACAGAACATCGACTCCTGCGTCTTCTACGTCGGTGACACGTCTGTTTCACCCGGAGATATTTGCTTTCTTTTTGTTTTATTCATGTTTGTAGCATCATCAACAAACCCACTCGCTCTCGGTGAATCCAGCAGAGGATCCTCTCCCCTGTTCTCAGATCAGCTCTTTATACCAGGAGGACAGGCAGAGAAAGTCTGGAGAAACTCCAGAGGCTGTCGCTGGAGAAGCTGCGGAGGATCTCAGGAGTTCAGTGCAGGTCTGAGAGCAGCTCAGCTCTGCTGGAGTTGCACTTGAAACACGTACTACTATGCTAACCTCAAAATGTTACTTGAGCCCCTTACACTGTCAGCCTGGATAACAAATGTACTTTACTACTACAATTTAATTTTGATGGACTTACTTTCAAATGTAAGTATATTGTACTAATTTGAAGTCGAATATACTTATATTTGTTAGGGGGTGGATAACTTTTAAGTGAAATATACTAAAATTGTTTTATTATTTTTTATTTCTTGACCCCACATGTTCATCTCAAGGAGAAGCTGCAGTATTCAGAAGTATTTCCCCTGGTAGATGTTACTGCACCCCCCCCCCCCCCAGGACGTCCACTGTCCTTGTGCTCCGTCCAGAAGCTGTTGAGATGTTTCTGTCTGAAGCCAAACACCAACAAATATTGATTATGGCTTTAAAAGAGTATAAATGAGTTTATAACCATTAATGTAGCTCTGATAATTCTCCTTCGTTCTGTTTCTGCAGAGTCAGCACATCTGAGGGAAGACCCCCCCACCCCACCACCTGTTAGCCCAGCTACGCTTCACTGTGGAGCATCAGGAGGAGGCGGTGGGAGGGGGGGGGGTGCTTCCATTCCTGAATAAATTGAGGGTCTAAAGGCCCGGGTGTCCAGCTGACCTCTGACCCCGGCAGAAGAAAAGTTATTGAAGCCGGTGGTGAAAAGTTGACCAGTGACTGGGAAAGTGGCCTGATGGGCTCAACGGGGTCAGGGAGGAGGGTGTGTGTGTGTGTGTGTGTGTGTGTGTGTGTGTGTGTGTGGTGGGGGTTGTCATAGAGTGAAGAAGTTTCCTTTGAGTCCAGCACCCCCCCCCCCCCCCCCCCCCCCCCCCCCCCCCCCCCCACTTTCCTCACGTCCACAAGTGTGTCCCTGCTGCCTTTGTGAGCCGCGGGGACAGAAGGCTCCAAACAAACCGGCTCCAAACAATGTTTGGGCTCTTTTGTTTCTCGCCGGCCTTTCTTCTTCAGCCCTCCATCGCAATCTACCGGCTCCTTTGTGTTGATTTCCCTCATTCAGCAGCTCGTCGGCCTCTTTCCGCTGTTTTATATGCTCTTTTATGGCCCTTCTCTTTTTTTTTTATTTGTCCACCACCCCCCCCTCCTCTGGCATTCTCCGCAGTGTGAGAACGCGGCGCGCCCCTCGACTCAATGTGACCATTAAAGAGCCCTAATTGATGAAAAGTGTAATTAGTGTGACAATCATAAGAGGAAATCAATATGTTTTGAGCCAAAGGAGCCTCATCCAGAGGGAGTGTGTGCGGAGTGCGAGCGACGGCTGCACGAGGACGATCGCTTTCACTCAGATAGAAAGAAAGAAAATGTTTAACTTCACGAAAAGAGGGTTTTCTTTTTGTCTGTTGACTCGGGCGACTTGTTGGAGATGCATCACTTCAGAGAAAACTTCCTCTGGGGCCTCGTCCACACGACTTCCTCCTGCTACAGACACGTCCGGCGTCCAGAAGGAGTTATAGAGACGCGTAAACAGAGAAGTTTGTAAACGCTGCTGGTCCCGTTTCAGTTTGAAAACTCCGGGGCTGCGTTTTAGTCTGGACGAGCAGAAACTGAGACGTTTGGGAACGATGGCGCAGACGCTCACGACCTCTTGCCGATTGGGTCTTTTCGGTCCAAACGTGGACTTTAGTGATTCGTCAGGCTCCTGTCACATGACCTCCTTCCATCAGCAGCCTCAGCCACCAGAGTAGAACACAACACGGAGAATCGATTACGAGTTACTGACCTGACGTCTTTGCTAACAGCTAGCCTCGCTCTTTCTGCAACTAGCGACCAAATGCTTCCTGTGTGCACCAGCACGTGCACGCCCACCACACTGTCCCCCTGCTCATATCATGTTATAACTATAACTTCTTCATTTGCAACCAAACGTTCGCAGGTTTTTGAGGCATCAAGAATCAACAACCAGACAAATATGAATGAAAACAATGAATCTATTGAGGGTTTTGTTTCAGTATTTAAATTCATGAGAGAAATGATTCAGAGGAACAAACCGATCACCTGCAGCAGTTTTAAAAAGGAGCTCAGATCATCACGGCTCTTTGTGGTTGAACCTCAGCTCCTCGTGCATCTTCTTGATTCTTGTGGACTTTGTCTTTTAAGTCTTTTAATCTCACACCAGAGAATAAATACATTTGTCTTTGAGGCAGCTGTGGGTTTGATAAGAGAGAGATGTTGAGGTTCAGCTCTGGGCAGCAGACGAGTCCTCGGCTGGAGAAGCTCGGGTCTACCCCTCCGTCCTCTTCTGTGCTGCTCCTCTGCCCCCTGCTGGCGAGGAGGGGGAGGAGGGGGAGTCCGGTTTGGATTCTTGCTGGGAGAGCTGGGAGAGGAGGAGGTCCACACTCTGGACCAAAACAGAGTCCAGAACCTTCCGCTCCTCCGAGGAGAAGCGGCCGAGGACGTGACGCTCCACCGACATCTTCCCCGTTGGCCGTCCGATCCCGACTCGAAGTCTCTGCATCACCTGCAGGAGACACGAGAGGACGACGGACCAAAATGAAATACAAATCGACAAACGGCAGTTAGTCTTAGTCTGTTGTGTTGGATGTAGTTTACAGGACACTTACATCCGTCTGAAGACAGTCTACACAGGAGCGGACTCCGTTGTGACCTCTGCAAAGATGAATTCAAAGTTTAAAGCTTTTCATGCACAACACTTATTTCCTCACAATTTCCACTAATCATAGATTTGTACACCACGTTTATCTTTGCACCACAGAACCTTGTCAATCACCGAACATGATAATAAAACGTGGATCTGGTTTCTCTGTAGATGCACCAGATGTCAGGTCTGATATTTATGAGACGAGGAACCGACCTGGCGCTTCCTCCAAGTTTGATGTTGATCTTCCCCAGAGGTTTGTCCAGTTCGTCGTGGACCAGCAGGATGTCTTCAGGCCTGACGCCGTATTTACCGGCTGGAGAAGAAGAGAGTTAAGATCATAAGATATTCTGAGACATCACTTCCTCCCTTTTTAAAGGAAATTGTTCGTTGAGATACAAAGGTTTAGATACTGTCATGATGTGTGTCTGTTCACTTCCTGTGTGATTTAGGTCCCCACAGGATGGTTACGACCACACACACACACACACACACACACACACACACACACACACACAGACAGACACACACAGTGACCTCACCTGCTTTGGCCACTGACACTCCATTGATGTTCATCAGCAGTCTGGGTCGGAGCAGCACCACGTGTGTGTGTTGGATCTCCGACACGATGACCTCACCGGACACCTGCTTGTCGCCGCGCCAACGGTCAGCTACGTCGAGCCGGGCGGCGAGCGCGCCAAGCACCGCCATGCCGACGCTGTGTCTGGTACCCTCCATCCCCGGGTTGCCCAGTCCCACCACCTGACACACACACAGACACACACACACACACACAGTTCTATAATGGAGCAGTTTTTCGTTTTTTAAACACAAACACATCGTCCTGCTGCTTCAAATATTCACTACATCTCAGAACATAGATTCATCCACTGCTGAAAATAGTCCCTATTAAGATTCTGATTAAATTTCTCCCTGTTTATGAAACATTTTTAGGAAGTGTTATATTTTTGAATTACACATAACGTTTGTTTGATGTTTTTCAGGATTAAATCATCAGTGGGAACCAATGAGCTTCAAGCTGAGAGATGAGCTCAGTTAAAGTGTTCTTGGTGAAAGGAACATTGATGATTGATGATGACGGTGATTTTAAAAACCTTATGTTATGTGTGTGTTTAAAAATAAGTCCCAATGAAAATAATTAAAACATATAAAAGAGTGATGACACAGTGAATTAGTTTTGCTTCTACAAAGCTCATTCATTCTCACAGAAATATCCAGAGGAGCTTTGTATTTCAGCGGAGGCGTCAGACAGTAACACACACACACACACACACACACACACACACACACACACACACACACACACACACACACACACACACACACACACACACACACACACACACACACACACACACACACACAAAGATACAGCTGCTGCCTGGTACTGATGGTACTGATCCACTGACAGAAACACTACAGAGCACATTGTGTTGGACTCTGACTGACACACTGCAAACATTGTGCTCTTTACACTGAGCTTTCAGAAAACACACACAATTGTCATTATGGTGCCACACAAATACATGTAAACATTATACACACAAAGCTGCTCTGTGTTCCACAAGGCGTGTGTGTGACTGAACTCTTTGGACAAACTGAGGCTGTTCACACTCACATTTAAAAGGGTCAGGATTACTTATATCGCACATTTAAAACAACTGAAGTTAGGCCAAAGTGTGTGTGTGTGTGTGTGTATGTGTGTGTGTATGTGTGTGTGTGTGTGTGTGTGTGTGTGTGTGTCCTGTGTCTCAATTCTGAATTCCACTGGGAGCTCGTCTACGTTAATGCAGGAGTTTCATGTTGCCTGTTTATCGTAACGGTAACAAGTGGAGCAGCTGCATTTAGGACCATGTAACATCTGGAACATGTCCACGGAGCTACAGTACAATCTATCTGAGTGGAGATAAGAACATGTTTCAAGGTCTTTTTCAGATAAACATGACTTAAATATAGAAACGACCCTTGAACGGTTTCTCAGAATGATACAAACCTGTTCATCAGAATTAACAGAATATCTTTAAACCACAGGATGTGAGCTGTTGTCTATTCCACGATCTATAGATCTAAAGTTGCCTTGTGAGTTTAGAGAGTCACGTTGAACACTGAGGAAACATTCATTAAATATCTGTGTGTGACAGTGACAGATGATGAAGATATTATTATTGTACAGTATGTAACAGATGAAGATGATGAAGATGATGTTATTGTCCAGTACTTAGCAGATGAAGATGATGATGTTATTGTACAGTATGTAACAGATGAAGATGATGAAGATGAAGATGATGTTATTGTCCAGTACTTAACAGATGAAGATGAAGTTATTGTCCAGTACTTAACAGATGAAGATGATGATGTTATTGTACAGTACTTAGCAGATGAAGATGAAGTTATTGTCCAGTGTGTAACAGATGAAGATGAAGATGAGATATTATTATTGTTCAGTATGTAATAGATGAAGATGATGAAGATGAAGTTATTGTCCAGTACTTAACAGATGAAGATGATGATGTTATTGTACAGTATGTAACAGATGAAGATGTTATTGTACAGTACTTAGCAGATGAAGATGAAGTTATTGTCCAGTGTGTAACAGATGAAGATGAAGATGAGATATTATTATTGTTCAGTATGTAATAGATGAAGATGATGAAGATGAAGTTATTGTCCAGTACTTAACAGATGAAGATGATGATGTTATTGTACAGTATGTAACAGATGAAGATGATGATGTTATTGTACAGTATGTAACAGATGAAGATGATGAAGTTATTGTCCAGTACTTAGCAGATGAAGGTTTCCCACTCACCAGCTTCCTGCGGCCGTGTGAGTGGATCTCCGCCTCAGGGACCATCACAGGTGAGAAGGACTCGTTCAGCAGAACTCGGTGTAAAACTCTGGTTAAAAGTCGACGCATCGTGACAAAGCTCAGAAACTTGTGGACCAACGGAGACACGAAGCGACGGAAACGGTTCCACGCGGTGATGAGAGTCATTCGGCTGCAGAACGGATTTTCTCACCGAGTCCAGTTCCGCTTGTTTTTAATGTTTCACAGCGACGACTCCGACATTTAGAACCAGAATCCAACGAGTGGTGATCCCGTCAATCAGCTGATTTCTCTATGGAGTTTGGTTCTATCTCAACCGAATCTCTGGTTCAATTAAAGTGTATTTGAATTAACTTATTATTGAAAATGTCGCTTTAATACAAACATCTTCTCCTCAGAGATATTTTAAACACTTTAAACTTCGTTTTCACGTGTTAGCTGTGAAGGTTATGTTAGCTTCCTGGCTAACGTTAGCTTACTGTAGCCTGTTGCTAACTCTTAACGGGATGACACCGGATTGAAATACCCGCTGAACGCGGTGAGAGAAAAACATATAAACCGGATTAAAGGATAATTAATGTTTTAAAAACCATCTCATCTCGTGACATGAGGCAACATTAGCTTGTTAGCTTGTTAGCACGTGGTCGTGTAGCTGCATCACAGCAGTCAACGAGAAGTAACAAGACAACATGAGCCGAGGCTACACCGCCATCTAGAGGCGAGACCGAGACCTGCACCTTTACACACAACAGGTGCACAGTCAAAAGTAATAAAAAGCAAAAGTTCAACAGTTCATTACTGTTGCTCTTTAAAATTATAATAACTCATGTACATTTTTCATATATTAAAAATGTTTACATTTACATATGAAGTATAATCTAAATGAATATGTGTCAGTTAACTGTCTCTAAGTTTGTCTTCTGTTCTCTAATGTAAATGATTCATTTTGTCAGTATGAGTCGGTGTTTGCAGGATTTCATTGTGTGAATAATGAATCTTTGACTAATGTCAATAAAATAAAAATCCACAAAGATAATCAAATAAAAAACATGGATTTTAAACAGATGTTTTAAATTGTCTCTATTTATTTTTTATTTGTAAATTCTCTGTTTCACATTCACCGTATTCATTGTTGTTTTCATAATTTTTCTAAAACCCAAAATGTTTAGTATTGGTAAAGAACATTTTCCTCAAAGTTAAAAAAGAAAAATAGTGAGAGAAATAACAAAACAAATTGAAGAACTTCTTGTTTTTAACCGTTTTTATTCAGAAAACAGTTTTTCTCAGTTTTTAATTGTTGCCTTGTGAATCACGTTGATCAGACGGATCCTCAGTCTTGAGCCGAGGGGCAGGGGTCAGCGTCAGGCACCGGCTGACACCGCTCCACCACAGAGTTGATCTCGCCGACGTTCACGTCGCTGTAGGTGCCCGTCATGTACGTCCAGTGGGTCTCTCCTTGGTGGTTGGTCCTGCTCAGCCTGCCGGTGAAGGGGATGTCGGCGATCATCTTGCGGCCGTCCATCCTCACAGTGCAGGAGTGGTTGGGTGGGACGAGCAGCTCCACGGAGACCGAGTGGCTGATGGACTCCACCGTGGTGGTTCCCTCGGAGAAGGTCACCGTCTGCTCCTTGGTGAAGTCCACCGTCCCCGGGCTGATGATGGGCACTTTGGCCTTCATGGTTGAGACGGAGCCGTTGCGGGTTTCCCTCCCGATGTTCCAGCTCTTCTCCACCGTGCTGGTCTTCTCCAGCTGCACCACCTTCACCACGTCTCTGCACTCCAGGTTGGTGACCTTGGCGAGCTTCAGGGCCTCGGGAGGTTGGTGGAACAGCTCCATCTTGTCGACGGCGTACTCCACATGAGAGATGTGCTGGCTGTAGACGTCCCTGTTGATCGCCAGGACCTGGTACGACTTATACCAGTACTCGTCGCCCTCCCAGGGGAGGAAGAAGGCCTCGTGCTGGGTCACCACTTTGCCAAGTCCGTACTTGTTTTTCCCCACGTAGATGTCTGAGTTGGGGCAGGTTTTCACAGAATACTTGGGGACGGATCCGTACGAGTCTTCAACCCACTGCAGGAACTCAAAGTGGTCGACGTTGACCAGCATTTCAAACTTGGAGGATGAATACTCGCTGTCGGCGTAGGGGTACTGGCAGAAGCCTCCTTTGCTGTGGGTGTAGAAACCGGCCTCGCAGTTGACTTTGCAAACGTAGTCGGTGCGTTCGGTGTAGCCGTTGAAGATGGCGACGGCGCCGTTGGGGAAGGAGCCGTTCCACGTGACCCACTTGAGGTTGACGTGTTCCTCAAACATGGGGAAGGAGTGAGGGGTCGTCTCAGTTCCTGGGAAGTCTCTAACGTACGGAGGGTTGATGACATCACGAGAAGGAACAACATCTTCCTTTGTGGGGTTAAGCCACAGCTCTACAGGACAAGATAAAGATTTTTGAATGATATCGAGCAGCTGTTGACATGGTGCTGATTTATTCACTCTTAATTCTTAATATGATGCGACTCACTGGGTTCCTCTTGTCCGTCCTGCAGCCGGGACACGTAGAGCTGTGGGTTGGACTGCAGCGCCGGGCTGCAGAGCTGCAGCACCGTCAGGACGACAGCGACGCACCAACTCATCTGGATCAACAGCCAAAACACAACCGGCATGTCAGCATCAAACTGAACCATAAACTGAACTCATGTCAAAGAGGGTTTGTTCCCACTCACGACTTTTCCTGGTTAAATAAAATAAACAATATGAAACCAGGCGCTGGTGAAAGAAATGTTTCTATTCGTTTGAACGATGTTTGAGATTTTAGTCGATTTTTGGCTCAAAACCAGATGAAGTTTAATGACTAAACATCAACTTTCCCTTTATTTATCCTTTAGAATAATTTATTCCACACAAACGTAGAGATAAATAAAAAAAATAAATGTGCAGTGTTACTATATGTGGAATATAACTGAATATATATACTCATTTGTTTTAATACCATAGACTATTTATGGCTTGTGTTTATATCAATTAATTATGTGTTTACTTATTTGAGAGTTTTATTATCTTTACTACTGAGACAATTAAATGTATTGTACATTAAAAATCTGATATTGTGTAACGCTCCTTTAAAAATTTGTTTGAACATTTTGTCTTTGATTTTCAGAGCACGAGGGAAAAAAATGTTCTTCAGTCCCTTTAAAAAATATTGTCAAGTAGGATTGTTGCAGGATATTTACAAAAGTACAGACAAAAGGTCCTTAGGTGCAGCATGAAGAAAGTTGTTCTACATGTATAAACCAGATATGTCATTAATTATTATTGTAAAAACAGTAAAAATAATAAAGAAACTTGTCTATTGATCGATGATCAGTTAAACAGTGAAATGACGTTAATCAGGAAAAGGAGCAGAGCTGGAGGATCAGTTTTTACCTGGACAGGTTCCTGCTGCAGTGACGCTGGCTCAGTGTGAACTCAGGTTTAAAAACACATCGCAGGCTTATCACCCCCCCCCCCCCCCCCCGACCATAAAACAGCAGAGCGAGCAGCTTCCATGACCCAGAGTTTACACTCAGCTTAATCCTGATAGTGTTTGTGTTGATGACCAGAGACACCTCTCACATTACTTTACTTTAAAACTCCTTCAAGGACTGAGTGTGTTTGATTTACTTCAGTGACATGAACGGTAAATAAAGATGGACGACATGACAAAGCATCTCCATCACCTCCTGGTGGCTCCTCCATAACTCATAAACCCCAGGTTAGCGGAGGGGGCATGGACCACACTCAAAAAAAGTAGAGATTGAATCCAATTTTACATAGTTCATATCACAGTCTTCATAACCTCCACCAAGGAGATTATGTTTTCGAGTCAGGGAAGAATTTTTTTTTTCTTTGTAAGAAAATAATTCATGGATCTTGATGAAAATCCGTCACATTTAGAGGAGGGATGATCCTGAGTGTGGCTAATATGCTGCAGCTTGATTCAACAACAGTTCTTTTGAGAATATGAAAAAGGGGTAAAACGTCCTGATTGGCAGCTGAGACGGACTCGCCACCACGACTCCATCCCCTGGTCGCTCTTGTGCAGGATATTTAGGCTTCTTAGTGGGAGGAAGTGTTGTCCATCTTTATTTTGCGAGCACACAGTTTTGTATATTAAGATCATCTGGTCTATATGAAGTAGAAACTCGATTGTTGCATGACTTCAATAAAGTCCTTCATGCTGTTTGCCCTTGACCAGGATCCACCTGCAGCTCCCCGAGTGTAGAAACAGTATTAATGGTGATAACAGGTTCTTTATTGATCCCCGTTCAGAAAACAACCTCTGCCTCCTCTTCCTCCGACTCTTTTATGAGACCGTTAAAAGTGCTTCATAAATAAGTTATCCTGGATTTAACGTCCTGTATCTATCGGGGGATTCGTGGATCGCACGATGTCCAAAGTGCTGCGGCGCTCTTTCTCCATCGATGCGAGATACTGTACGTTCAGATAAGCTCAGACTGGGAACAACGCGATTACGATCTCCTGTAATAGTGGCTCATTGATTAAGAAGGTCCATGTTGCGTCATGTCGCCGGCTGCTTAAAGATTAAGATTAAACCAGTTCTCCCCTCACAGCCATATCGGGGGAAATCGCTGATGTCACGGCCGACTGCGTGCGTCCTTGAGACACAAAGTTATTATCAGTTTATTTATTAATGTTCGAACGAGGACTGTGTGAGACGAGTGTGAGAGGTTTGATCAGAGGGTCAGCGCTTCTACTTCACTGGTCGTATACAGATTCAAATCAGGGACTGTATATAAAGACCATCAGTGACTGTGTATAAAGACGATCAGTGACTGTATATAAAGATGATCAGTGACTGTATATAAAGATGATCAGTGACTGTATATAAAGATGATCAGTGACTGTATATAAAGATGATCAGTGACTGTATATAAAGACCATCAGTGACTGTATATAAAGACGATCAGTGACTGTATATAAAGATGATCAGTGACTGTATATAAAGACCATCAGTGACTGTATATAAAGACCATCAGTGACTGTATATAAAGACCATCAGTGACTGTATATAAAGACCATCAGTGACTGTATATAAAGACCATCAGTGACTGTATATAAAGACGATCAGTGACTGTATATAAAGACCATCAGTGACTGTATATAAAGATGATCAGTGACTGTATATAAAGACCATCAGTGACTGTATATAAAGATGATCAGTGACTGTATATAAAGACCATCAGTGACTGTATATAAAGACGATCAGTGACTGTATATAAAGACGATCAGTGACTGTATATAAAGATGATCAGTGACTGTATATAAAGATGATCAGTGACTGTATATAAAGACCATCAGTGACTGTATATAAAGATGATCAGTGACTGTATATAAAGATGATCAGTGACTGTATATAAAGACCATCAGTGACTGTATATAAAGATGATCAGTGACTGTATATAAAGAGGATCAGTGACTGTATATAAAGACCATCAGTGACTGTATATAAAGATGATCAGTGACTGTATATAAAGATGATCAGTGACTGTGTATAAAGAGGATCAGTGACTGTATATAAAGACCATCAGTGACTGTATATAAAGATGATCAGTGACTGTATATAAAGACCATCAGTGACTGTATATAAAGACGATCAGTGACTGTATATAAAGACGATCAGTGACTGTATATAAAGATGATCAGTGACTGTATATAAAGATGATCAGTGACTGTATATAAAGACCATCAGTGACTGTATATAAAGATGATCAGTGACTGTATATAAAGATGATCAGTGACTGTATATAAAGACCATCAGTGACTGTATATAAAGATGATCAGTGACTGTATATAAAGAGGATCAGTGACTGTATATAAAGACCATCAGTGACTGTATATAAAGATGATCAGTGACTGTATATAAAGATGATCAGTGACTGTGTATAAAGAGGATCAGTGACTGTATATAAAGACCATCAGTGACTGTATATAAAGATGATCAGTGACTGTATATAAAGATGATCAGTGACTGTATATAAAGAGGATCAGTGACTGTATATAAAGATGATCAGTGACTGTATATAAAGACCATCAGTGACTGTATATAAAGATGATCAGTGACTGTATATAAAGACCATCAGTGACTGTATATAAAGATGATCAGTGACTGTATATAAAGACAAACATTTATTTAAAGTCTACTTTGATTTTTTTGTTTGGTCCATGTACCATCTGCTAACATGGAGGAGGTTTATTCCATAATTTGCAGTCAGCCACCAGGGGGAGATCAAGATGTTGGGCTTCACTTTGTGTGGGCAGATGAATTATTCTTTTCTAAAAGTGTAAGAATGTTTCAATGTGAAGCAACAGAACTGGTTGACTTATTTTTATTAATTTAACAGTTACTGTTTATCTGTATAATTAATAAATCTCAGATTAATGTTGTGGACAAAAAATAGAATATTGTTTTTCTGCATTGTAGTTTAGGAAAAGAAGGAATAATCAGTGTATGTTGTATTATATATATATATATATATATATATATATATATATATATATATATATTATATGTTGTATTTTTGTATTTTATTTTGTGCTGGTAAAGAGCTTGTGAAAACAATGGAGGAGGATTTGATTTGTGGGAATTCTTTTTATTGAGACACTTTTTAATACAACAAACACCAGATGTTGAAATGGGTTCTCTCAGTCTATCACGGACAAGGCTTGGCGTCGACCACCGGTTCGCAGCGGTCCACCACAGCCCGCACTTCTCCGATCTGGACTCCGTCGTACGTCCCGGTGATGGACGTCCACTGGGTCTCTCCGCTGCGGTAGGTGCGGCTGAGGCGAGCCGTGTAGGGGACGTCGGCCTTGATCTTGCGAGCTTCCATGCGGACTCTGCAGGAGTGGTTCGGTGGCACCGTGAGCTCCACAGACACCGAGTGGCTGAGCGACTCCACCGTGGTGGTTCCTTTGGAGAACTGCAGCGTCTTCTCGCCACCCAGTTCGATGCCCCCGGAGCCAATGAATGGGATTTTAGCAGTGATGCTGCCTGTGATGCCGAGCATGGTGGATCGGCCGATGTTCCACGTGGTCTCCACCTCTGTGGTCTTTGAGATGGTGACTGTCTTCACCACCGTCTGGCAATCGTTGTTGGTGACCCCGGACATACGCATGGTCTCAGGAGGATACTGGAAGATGGCGACCTCGTCGATGGCGTACTTGACGTCACTGATGTGCTGGCTGTAGGCGTCCCTGTTGATGGCCAAGACCTGGTACTTCTTGTACCAATACTCATCGCCTTCCCAAGGCAGGAAGAAGGCCTCAAACTGAGGAACCACCTTCCCGAGACCGTACTTGTTCTTGCCAACGTAGATGCCAACACCTGGGCAGGTTCTGACTGAATTCTGCGGCACTGAACCGTAGGAACCTTCCTTCCACTCCAGGAACTCAAAGTTGTCCCTGTTGGCCAGCATCTCAAACTCGGGGGCGTAGTACTCACGGTCTCCATAGGGGTATCGGCAGTAAGGGCCCAGGCTGGGGTTGTAAAAGCCGGCCTCACACTTGTATTTGCAGATGTAGTCGTTGCGCTCGGTGTAGCCGTTGTAGATGGAAACGGCTCCGTTGGGCAGAGAGCCGTTCCAGGTCTGCCACTCCAGGTTCACGTTATCGGTGAACATGTAGGAGGAAGGCAGGTCCTGCTGCTGCTCCAGGTCGGGGGGGGTCAGAGGACTCGACACCACGTTGTTACCGGTGGACTGAGGCTCCAGGTCCTCCAGCTCTGGGTTCAGCAAAGAAACTGTGGGAGATAAAAGGTCACATGTTAAACCACATGTTCATCTCATGGTATTATCTGTAGAAAACAAGGACTAAATAAAGATGGACGACATGACAGCTCCCGAAAGCGAAGCCAAAATATCTCCACTTAAAAGCAGCCCCCTGGTGGCTGGCTGCAGTATAGGTCACAAACCCTACCTCCATGTTAGTGTATGGGACATGGGCTTCACCAAAAAATTTAAGTAGACGTTAAATTAATGTTTCTCATATATATATTTTGTCATCACCTCTGTTAAAAGCATTTTGTTTTCACCCCCGTTTGTTTGTTTGTTTGATTATGCAAAAACTATCGGACGAATTTCCAGAAAAGAAATCATCTGCATTAGAAGTGATTTATGGTCTAAACCTGTTTATGTCTCAATAATCTGAAGGTTCACCTTTCCTGAGCTGCGAGCTCTTCTTCACGATGTCCTGCAGACCGGCGGAGGTCAGAGCCATCAGGCCCCACAGCAGCAACAGGAACAGCTTCATCTGGGAATCAAACACAAAACATTCTCACATCGTTATCATCAATACGATTAAATCAGTTTTGAACAGAATCAGGATCTAAACATTTAATCTTCAGACATGAGAGTGGACGACTCCATCGTTTCCTCTGGGCTGAGCACTGGAGACAAACTCCCCTAAAGTACTAATACTAATAATAACAAATACATACTGTACTAATGTATTTTGTCAGATTTAGTTTTACATTTTTTAATCCTATTCTATGTCTTTCAACGTTAATGTTTTCAATCTGTAACATTATGTTGAATGTTGTTGTCAAAGAAAATTGTCTGACTAACAATAGTGATCTTATGTTTTATTTTGCAAAAACAAGTACAAGCTTTATTCCTGTTACAACATACATGAGCAGAGTGTTAAATAACACGGTAGATGAAACAACACTTAATGTATAAATCATGAGTTTTAAAAGACTTTAACTGTTTGTGTCCATTTCAAATTTACTGTAAAAATCTTATATTTGAAAATCCAGCTTCAGTTATACCACCACTGTTATAATTCACTATTCACACTATTAATAGTCGTAGTTTATCAAACTATTATTTAAGCACAATAATATAAGTCTTTGAATATCATGAGTATAGTGTAATATTTATTATCATATTCTCATATAACGATGATCTAAAGTAGTTTTTTCTATTTTAATTAAACAATTATTTTTCATATATATTTATTATAGTGCAACAATTAATTATGATACATTTTTTAATTGAGTTAAAGTCTTCAGCTGAAACACTGTAACAAAACAATAGTGTAAATATCAAACTGTACTAATAACATCACTACAAGTGGAAAGAGACTGAGCAGCACTCACCGTTCACAGTCGCTCCCCCGCTGGCTCCGTCTCCTCCGGCTTTATAAACATGATTTATGACTGAATCATAAAAACTCGCTGACTTCGACCAATCAACACAAACTGGTGCAAAGGGCCTGTTCACAGCTGAGGAGGACTGCTGGCTCCTTTTCACTATTTCTTTGGATTTGGTTTTTAGATTTTCTTTCTCGTGAATGTTGGTTTGTTGTTGGTTTGTTTGCTGGTTAGTGGTTGTGTTTGTTGTGTTTGTTGGTTTGTTGGTTTGTTGGTGAGTTTGTTTTCGTTGTTCTGTAGTTGTGTTTGTTGGTTGGTTCACTTGTTAGGTTAGTTTGTCAGAGACAGAAGTGAAAACGTCCATCAGTAACTTTCTCTGTAACGTGATCGTGCTGTTCTCTTGATCCACTGTAACCCGAGGGCAGATAAACCCAGGATAAGATTCAGGATTATTAACGTGTAGAGGACACCAGGCCGATAAGGACGTGACCTATCAGCAGCTCTTTTGTTCACACTATCTCACTCGCTGACCTGAAGTGTATCAGCTGCTAATCACAGAATTCCTAAAGGAAATAAAAGAATCTGCTCTCACGACCACAAGAAGAAATAAATCACTTCATCACTTCTTCTTAGTCGCCATCATGTGAGAGATCAGGAGGATGAGCCGAACCTCGAAGGACAACTCGACTCGAAGCTTTTCCTTCAACGACATCTCGTAGTCTTCGTCGGTTCGATCAGTTGCCACGGAGACGGCTCAGGTGTCACACACCTCATGCAGGACTTATAGATTTGAATTGTCCATCAATCAAACACAAAACTGGTTATTTGTTCTTTGTATTTACAAATTGAATTGAAAATCCAGTCTAAGAATAATATATAAATATTAAATATTACATGTAATATGTGGAGTATTAATTATTTATGTGACGAGCTCCACGAATGAGACTTGATCTTTACTGTAGGAGCTTCTCTACATTGTGCTGTTGGTGATGTCTTAGTGCCACCTGCTGGATGTATTAGATATTTCAACATCTACTTAGATTTGTTCCCCGTTTTGTTTAGGCCGTGTCCCATCTGCTAACATGGAGGAGGTGGAGTTTATGACCTGTACTACAGCCAGCCACCAGGGGGTGATTGAGATGTTTTGAGCTGTCATGCCGTCCATCTTTAGACTGTTAGCTAGGTAACTGTTTAACCCCCCAGTTTCCAGGCTTTATGCTAAGCTAAGCTAATCGCCTCCTGTTTCTACAGTAACCACACATACAAGTGGTCCATCTTCATGTATATGTTTTACACCAGTATTTCATTTATTTGTTTTTGTTGTTGGCCAGAAAAGATTATCAAAGAACAATAATAAGTAGAAAGTAACAATAATCACTCGATCGTCACAGAAAGTGAAATATAAAACTTTTAATGAGGTTTTTGTTGAACTCCACCACGCTGGTTCCCCTGGTGAACCGCTCGGTGGTCTCGTCGCTGAACTCGATGCCGCCGCAGCCGGCGAACGGGATTCTAGCGGTGATGCCGTACACGGCCTTTGTGACGGCAGGATCAGTGTCCCACCGCTGTTCCACCTGGTACGTCTTCATCAGTGAAACTCTTCTCACGACTGGGTGACCTTCAAAGTTGTTGACAGTGGTGTTGTCCAGCGTCTCTGGAGAGAACGTGATCATCTCAGCCCCGTCAGTGTTGTACTTCACGCCCTTCATGTCCCACACCATGTTTCCCTCATAGTTGGATTTTCTCTTTAAACTCTCCAAGCGTTCTCTCAATATAATCGACAGAAATGACCCAGAAGCTTTGGTTAAAACAAGGAAAGAGATAAATATTCAGCAAACGACCTTCAAAGACCTCGTTCAGAGGTTTGAACTTCAAATTACAACTTTGAACACCATGAGGTTTGCACCACACTGCCCTCTGGTGGCATCAAACAGAAACAGATCCTTTTTATTGTTCACTGCACCAGATTTTATTATTAAATCAGAACAGATTTTCTTTCATTTCATTTAAAATCTTTAGAATTTAAGGTTATTTTGTTCCTGCAAGAAACAAGAGAAAGTTGATGCTTTGTTCCTCCCTCCCTCCCTCCCTCCCTTCCTTCCCTTTCTCCCTCTCTCCCTCCCTCCCTCCCTTCCTTCCTTCCTTCCTTCCCTTTCTCCCTCCCTTCCTTTCTCCCCTCCTCCCTCCCTCCCTCCCTCCCTCCCTCCCTCCCTCCCTCCCTCCTCCCTCCTTCCCTCCTTCTCTCCTTCCCTCCTTCCCTCCTCCTTCCCTACCTCCCTCCCTTCCTTCCCTCCTCCTTCCCTCCTACCTTCTTTCTTCCTTTCTCCCCTCCTCCTTCCCTCCTCCTTCCCTCCCTCCCTCGCTTCCCTCCTCTTCCCTCCTCCTTCCCTCCCTCCCTCCCTTCCTTCCCTTTCTCCCTCCCTTCCTTTCTCCCCTCCTCCCTCCTCCCTCCCTCCCTCCCTCCCTCCTTCCCTCCTTCCCTCCTTCCCTCCTCCTTCCCTACCTCCCTCCCTTCCTTCCCTCCTCCTTCCCTCCTACCTTTCTTTCTTCCTTTCTCCCCTCCTCCTTCCCTCCTCCTTCCCTCCCTCCCTCTCTTCCCTCCTCTTCCCTCCTCCCTCCCTCCCTCCCTCTCTTCCTTCCATTACACTCCTCACCTCGGTGGAGCTGTGAACTCAGCAGAAACAACACAAACAGTTTCATCTGGAGAGAAAACACACAAAACAAACACGATGGTTCATCACAACTCAACAAACAACTGAAACATTGCTGCTCAACATGGAACCAGATCGTGTTGAGCTTTAACAACAAGCAGGGACACTTTAATATTCATTTGCCAATGTAACAACCTCAGGAGTTTTTCTTCCTGGGATAAAAAACGCTTCACCTTGGCAATATTTCTCAAATGATAAAACAGTATCAACTCCTCAGCTGCTGTAACACAAATTAAATACAGTCCATACGTTTAGTTTTTGCAGAGTTTCTTTCATTTTTATAGAAAATCTCTAGGTTTCAAGATAAAATAATAAAAGTTTCCGCATCAACTCATGATTCTTCATTAAGATTTTTAGAAAAACGCACCTTGTTTATTAACATTAATGTTTTCATGTATTCTCCAGTTTGAAGTTTGTGTGGATGTGGACGTATTAAAACATGTGAAAATGTGATGGAACAGACTCACTGTCGTGGTCGTAGATCACGTGAACACGGCGACTGTGTGACTGTATATAAAGATGATCAGTGACTGTATATAAAGACCATCAGTGACTGTATATAAAGATGATCAGTGACTGTATATAAAGATGATCAGTGACTGTATATAAAGATGATCAGTGACTGTATATAAAGAGGATCAGTGACTGTATATAAAGATGATCACTGACTGTATATAAAGATGATCAGTGAGTGTATATAAAGACCATCAGTGACTGTATATAAAGATGATCAGTGACTGTATATAAAGAGGATCAGTGAGTGTATATAAAGACCATCAGTGACTGTATATAAAGATGATCAGTGACTGTATATAAAGAGGATCAGTGACTGTATATAAAGATGATCAGTGACTGTATATAAAGATGATCAGTGACTGTATATAAAGATGATCAGTGACTGCATATAAAGATGATCAGTGACTGTATATAAAGAGGATCAGTGACTGTATATAAAGATGATCAGTGACTGTATATAAAGATGATCAGTGACTGTATATAAAGAGGATCAGTGACTGTATATAAAGATGATCAGTGACTGTATATAAAGAGGATCAGTGACTGTATATAAAGATGATCAGTGACTGTATATAAAGATGATCAGTGACTGTATATAAAGACCATCAGTGACTGTATATAAAGAGGATCAGTGACTGTATATAAAGATGATCAGTGAGTGTATATAAAGATGATCAGTGAGTGTATATAAAAACAGATCAGAGATCGTATATAATAGGAAAAGTTGGAAAAGATCAGTCTCTTCACAAATCTTTTTATTCTATATAATTTGACTCATTTCTTCTGATCAAAGTGAAGCAAAGTTTAGTTTCTTATTGACGAAGAAAAGACAAGATGATGACTTCTTTACTTCTTTGGGACCAATAAGTAACTAACATGGCAACTGTCATATTAATAAGATGATAATATACCCACATAGTTTTCTCTAAGAACATCTATGTGCATATACCTGAATTAACTCAGCACCTTTGTAAATATCACAGAAATAAAAAGCTAAACTAACCTAATACATAATAATCCTCTTTTTGTTTTTTATAGATGTGAAACCAACACTGTTCATCTCCTGCTGCTGATTGGTCCGAATATAACCAACAGCCAATGAGAAACGAGCACATGCTGAGGTGGACCAATTAAATTGGGAGAGATGGAGGGAGAGGGAAACAGAGAGAGGGAGGAGGGAGAGAGAGAGAGACAGAGACAGAGACAGAGACAGAGACAGAGAAAGAGACAGAGAAAGAGACAGAGAGAGACAGAGAGAGAGAGTGAGAGAGAGAGAGAGAGACAGAGAGAGAGAGAGAGAGAGAGAGAGAGAGAGAGACAGAGAGAGAGAGAGAGAGAGAGAGACAGAGAGAGAGACAGAGAGAGAGAGAGAGGGACAGAGACAGAGACAGAGACAGAGAGAGAGAGCAGGTGAAACGACAGGTGAGTTCAGCTGTTTGTTTTTATTTGATTAAAATTAGTTAACAAATGACCTAAATAAAGTTTACAATTTGTTTTCAAAGAAGAAAAAAAATGATAATTTTCAGAAAATGACGTCACATGCAAAAGAATCTGAATATTGGTGCAGTCATCGCAGTGACATCATGATGACATCACAGTGTTTGATCTCTGTATCTATGAATGAATGTGTTTGAACTTAAAACCTTAAAGGTGTATGTAGATGTGTTTAATGTTTAATATGTAAATGTGTCTCAGGATGATCCGTCTGTTGCTGATCTGCTTCGTCTCCTGCGTCGTCCTCGGCAGCAACGAACAAACAGAGAAGAAGAGCGGAGTGATTGAGGAAGAGCCGCTCTCTCACCTCGAGCAGCAACACGACCAAAGCCACGAGCACGAGCACGAGCACGAGCACGAGCACGAGCACGAAGTTCTTCTGGAACAAGATGGAGCGAGAAGCTTCAACCAGCTCCAACCAGAGGAGAGCATCGCTCAGCTCGGGTGAGTTCACGAGTTACAGCCTCTTGGTGGTTTGCGTTGTTGCCTCTGTAAAGTTGTTACCATCCACGCAGACACTCAGACGTCACAGTTTCAGCTGCAGTTGTGCTCGAATCCTCAAGTGGCTTCAATGAAGTTCTCTCTCTTCACTCATCTTTCACCTTTTAGTCTGTGAAGCTGTCACTCACAATCTGTTGCAGTTCTACATCCTCACGGTTTCATAGAGATCGGTTCAGTAGTTTTTGCATAAAACAAACTAACAAACAACCGGATGACAACTTAACGTCCTCGGTGGATTTAATGAAACAAATCACAGAGTTCAGGTTAAATGAGGAAAAGACACTTTCACAGACGTGTGTGTACGTGTCTCCTGTGTCTCAAGAATGTCCTGCTCAGGTGTGTCTTCCTGTAAACGTGTCGTCTGGTTGGAAACATTCAGCTTTTTACTTCCTGTTCCGCAGGTTAACGTGAACTCGACTCGTTCAACAGGTTCAACCTGTCCATGTTGTAATGTTGGAAGTAAAACAGTTCATTATTTTCATGTCACACGTGTCACAACATTGTTACGATGATATCAGACGTGTGATGTAATACTTTCAAAGCTTCTAAACTTTATTAACTGTGTTTCTCTCTGCAGAATCCTCGTGGACAGAATCGACATCAACAAAGACGATTTCATCTCCGAGGACGAACTGAAGATCTGGATCCAAAACGTTCAGAGGAACTACACGAATGAACAAGTGGAGGATCGGTGGAAAGATTTCGACGTGGACGAGGACGGACTGATCAGCTGGGACGAGTATAAGAACGTCTCGTATGGCAGCTACATGGGTAAGAAACAACCAATCAAACACTGAGTCACGTTAGGTCACACGGCCTCTGATCAGTTTGTCATCACCTCCCACAGACGACCCTCTCATGCGAGAAGATCTCAACATCCCCCAGATGCTGCAGGAGGAGCGCCGCTTCAGAGCCGCCGACACAGACGGAGATCTGAAGGCTGACAAACACGAGTTCAACGCTTTTCTTCATCCTGAAAACTTCGATCACATGAAGGACGTCGTGGTTCAGGCGAGTGATGTCACTGAGAGATGTGATGTCACTGAGATATGTGATGTGATGTCACTGAGAGCTGTGATGTCACTGAGAGTTGTGATGTCACTGAGAGTTGTGATGTGATGTCACTGAGAGTTGTGATGTGATGTCACTGAGAGTTGTGATGTCGCTGATTCTCACTCATTCATTGTTATATATTAACATTTTTTTATTTCAATTTGCACGAACAGGAAACGATAGACGACTTTGACAAGAACGGAGACGGTTTCATCGACCTGAACGAGTTCATCGGTAAAAAGTTCTGCTCACAACTTTCACTCAGAACTCAACTGTTTTAAAAATACATTAAATATGTGAAGGTTCTGTAAAGTACGAAGAGTTTTCAAAGTTTAGGGATGACGGACGTTTAAAATGGACCTCAGAGGTGGAGCAGGTAGAGGAAGTGGAGGAGGTAGAGGAAGTGGAGGAGGAAGTGGAGGAGGTGGAGAAGGTAGAGGAAGTGGTGGAGGTAGAGGAAGTGGAGGAGGTGGAGGAGGTGGAGAAGGTAGAGGAAGTGGACGAGGAAGTGGACGAGGTAGAGGAAGTGGAGGAGGTGGAGGAGGTGGACAAGGTACAGGAAGTGAAGGAAGTGGAGGAGGTGGAGGAGGAAGTGGACGAGGTATAAGAAGTGATGGAAGTGAAGGAAGTGGACGAGGAAGTGGAGGAGGTAGAGGAAGAGGAGGAGGAGGAGCCTAACTCTGAACCCTCTGGTTTGGTTTTGGTGAATAAAGTTTGAATTGAATCTGTGGTAAAGGGCTAATGAAGGATTAATATTATTCTAACGTTCGCACCAGACTGGAGTCAAACATAATCTGACTCTCCTGTAATCTGATTACTTGACCCCGGCTGCAGATGAACTGTACCCTCCAGGAAAAGATGAAAACACTCCAGACTTTATGGAAAAGGAACGTCAAGACTTCTTAGAGGTCAAAGACAAAAACAAAGACGGGAAACTGGACAAACAGGAACTGATGGAGTTGATTTTTCCGGCCGTCTCTGAAGCCAACTCTGAAGCTAAAAACCTTCTGAAGGAGTCCGACACCAACAAGGTCAAGATTCACTTAATCCTCACTTTTTATTGTTTATCCTAAACAGTTTATCAAATGTTCACACTGATGATTTTACTTCAGTCTCACCCTCAACAGTTAGTTTGTAAAAACATATTTAACCAACGTTAATGTCAATGAAGGAAGAGTTTCACCTTCACCTCTTCTTTCTTCAGGACGGAAAACTGACCAAGACGGAGATTCTGGACAAACACGAGATGTTTGTTGGAAGTCAGGTGACGAACTACGGAGAAGCTGTAGTGCCACACGACGAGCTGTAGATCTGTGGATGATTTTCAGATTAAATAAACACGATTTTACTGTTAATGATGAATTTATCTTGAAAAAGTTCCATTAACTTTTTGTTTAATTTAAAATCACCTTCAACTGATCAGTTTTCAGCTTTATGAGTTTTTACTGCTTCATTTCTCCAGTTAAATGTTTTGCTGATAAACTCTTTATTGATGTTGTGTCAGTAACAAACAACGAGCAGCAGAGAAAACATCTGTCACCATTTTACTGAAGCTCTTTAACAGTTTAACAGTTTCTATAGAAACACTGAGTAGTTTAGCTTTCACTCAGTTGAAATACTGTGATGAGTCACCAGGGGGCAGCAACACACAGACAACAACAAAGGAACAGTAATGAAGTGCTGTGTTTTATTCTCACTAAATATATATATATATATTTATATTATTGCTCAGCGTGACTCTGACCTTTCTGTTTCTGTTCATGAAAACGTATTGGATTTCTTTGACTTCGGGGGTTTGATCCTGGTTTAACGTTGCAGCTGAGAGAAAGTCAATAACTTTGTGTTATTATTAAGGTTTGTGTTATTATCCCAGTTCAACATCACTGTGATTCGCTGTTGATGGTAAATGATCGACCTATAGAATCACTGCACTCGTTAAGGACTCTGAGCTGATGTTTTAAACCACAGACAGGAAGTGACCCTGTGATGAGTCGTTGTCCTGCACTGATGTAAAGTGACAGCACCACTTTGTGTTGTATGTCCTGATCATTATGAATCACTGTGTATGTGTGTGTGTGTACGTGTGTGTGTGCGTGTACGTGCGTGCGTTTGTGATATAGATAGATGGATAGAAAGAAAGATGGAGTCTATGTTTTATTTATCGGTGGTAAAGTGGCGGTGAGAGCTGCAGTGAAACCATCAGTCCACAACATGGCCGACCTGAGTGTGGCTGAGCCGTGCGTCGGAGTCCGACCACGGAGTCTGTCGACGTACCGCTAACGCCAGAGTAACGAAGTTCACCACAGCTGCAGTTCACCTAGAGGGCAACAGTGAGGCAGCTAGAGCGACCGGAGCAAAACAGCAAAATGATTTTATATCAGAACGGAAAGAAATTCTTCTGTTGCTTAGTTTCTTCTCACAGTGACGGCGAATTGGCTACATGCTAACATTGTGCTGATTGGTCACTGATACTGCGTTGTAAATACTTTAGAAAAAAAACATAATATTACAGGAATAAAGTCGTATAGAGTCAAATAATCACGTTAATATTACGACTTTATTCTTGAAATCTCAGTGGCCTGATCCTCAGTCGGAGTAAGTGCAGTGAAAATGGTTTGTAAGAAGTCAGAAGGTCAGAGGTCACGCTCAGTAGATCCACGATGCTGCAGAGTGAGTCGACCTCTGGCACAAGGTCACAGAGATGTTTGAGACGAGCTGCACTCTGCTCTATGTGCTCTATGTGCTCTATGTGCTCTGCCCTTGAACGTCCCGTCAGGCTTCATTTCAGCCGAGCGAGCGTTCCGGTCGGGGGGGGGGGGGGATAGATGGCTGCCTGCGCTCAGGGTGACAGCGATCAGCCAAACAGCTCGTTAGATTCAGCTGAGCTGCCAGGACGAGGCTGTCCTAATGAGACGCTGACAGAAACGAGCAGCTCACGGCCTGAAGACACTTCCTGAGGTGGATCTGTCAGAGACTGAAGGGAAGCACGATAATCACTATACAGATTAAATAATAATGATTATTTTATTATTATAAGAGAAACTGCACAAAGAGAGACGTTTAAAACTTTAAAACAGGTTAAATATAGTGTGAGACTTGTCCTAATCATAATTATATTGTTTAAATTGTCATTCATTAACTTATTTATTGTAAAGTCAAACAAATTTCAATTTAATTTAGTTTCCTTTCATGTTAGTTTTTTCTCCTGTGATTGCTGCTGTTCTTATTGTCTTATACAACGAGTGTTTCCCAGAATCCTCCTGTGTTACGCTGCAATGAGCTGATTGCTTGTTATGTTTGTATGTTGGTCACGTGGAGCTCATACACGCCATGTACACGCCACGTTAACATGTAAACAAACAGCCTCGGGCGTGTGCTGACTAAACATCATGTGTCCAACACAAACAGCCACAGTGTGTTGAGTCAGTTCAACTCTCTCATATCCAACATGCGATACATTATTCAGCCACTTCCAGTAGATTAGAACAGAACCACATGTTTCACTGTGATATATGATCATATATAAAACTGTGTAAAACTGTATAAAACTATATATAACAGTGATGGAGAAGAGTCAGAGCAGGGATTTCTTTTCTCTGAGCGACGACGAGGTGGAACTGTCACTGACAGGAAGTGTTAGAAACAGGAAGTGTTAGCGACGCTTTGTGTTCACCGCTGGAAGTCGAGTCATGTGACTGATGAGAACCAATCAGGAAGAGGACGTAGAAGAGTTTTCAGACTAAAACGAGACCAGCAGCGTTTGAGTCTCTGAGTCAGAGGACAGGCGTCAGGAAGGAGATGTGTTTCTAAAGTAAATCGTTTTCAGTGTGGACGCAGCCTCAGCAAGTATTCAGATTCTCTACTTGCGCCAAAATACTAATAAGTAAGTATCTGAAAATACTCCATTGTAAATAAAAGTTCAACAAATCATTAAATCTACACATCAGTAATAGATTACTTTAAAAGTTCGTCCAAAGAAGCACAAGATAAATCTGAACAGTTGTTATCCTCAAGTATTGTGTTGTTATCGTTAATAACTGTGAAATGATGAAGTTCTGTTGTTTGTGATACAGAGTAATTCTCCTTGGATATTAGACACGTTGAAGTTGCAGTAGAATTTATGTACACGTATAGTACTTCAGTGCAGCATGTGTGTAATTGTACTTTCCTCCTCTGCACATCTACATCTTCATCGTAAAGGGATAAAACACGGGACACGTTACGTCACTTTGCCTGCAGAGCTGAATCGGTTCCAGCGAGCGAGGTGCAGATTGCCTTTGTCCCCGTGGTCGCACGCCCCACTGAGCACACGGGACAATAAGAGCCCGTCGTCATGTGAGAGGAGCCGAGCTGCCGTGTCCACCATGAAAAATGCATCGGCTTCATCTCTGAGCACATTTACATGTGAGAGCTTCATCTCACCTGGCAGCTGCTGCTTCGTGTTCGAATGTGGACTGTGAGTGTAACTGCAGATCAGCCGAGCGCAGCAGCGAGTCCACTAAGAGACAGTGAAGAGAAGCTGCACCTGAGCTCCAGACACCATCACATCGCAGCTTCAACACCACATCTGTAAAGAACTCCACGTTGAACACGGCTCATCGGAGCTTTAGGGGCCAACGCGTTGAGTCGACTCTTTCTCCAACAGGACTTTAATAGTTTGTCCCACTCAGTTAACTCGGGGTCAACGGCACAATGAGAAGTGTTGGACAGGAAGAAACCGCTCAGCTCAGCAGGGCGACAGTTCAATCAAAATAAAACCAAAGAACACGCTTATACAATACAATCCAAAGACTATATACATCCAAAGGTACTTGGACTTTAACTGTATGGAGTGTGCATGTATCGTTATGTGTGTAAAAGTTCACTTTTCCAAATAAAGCTCAAATACGTATTTATGCAAAGTGAACGCCCTTTTACCAAAGTAAAAAAAGCTTTGACGTGGTCATGATTGACAGCTGTGACTGGTGGAGGGGGGGTGTGGGCGGGACCTTGATACTGATCACCTGATCACTCTTCTCCACAGACTCTGAGTCCGAACGACGTCAGAAGCACAAGAGTTCGTATCTGAGGTATTTCAGGAGAACGTATTTCTGTCCTCACCGGCTGACGTCACGTTTCCGAGCATCTTTGAAGCTCTGAGTCGTTTCCAGAGACGCAGCTCGTCAGTCGACCAGAGGCCACGACTCACAGATCTACGTTTTAAAACATGTCCTGGATCAGCTCAGGCTTCGGTCTCTGTGTTGTGAATCTTCTCCTCTGCTGCCACCTTCTTCCCATCAGGCCGAGCTGCGGCCTCCGTGACCCGTCCATGTCCTGGACGTAATGAATCCTGACCCGCTGTCCCCCCCAGGCCGGAGCTGCCCACTCGCTCCCCCCCTCTGACTCATCCCCTCACACTGATGCTGCTGTCAGCGTCTAGATGCTAATATCCTGAACAATATGCTAATACCCGGCGCTGAATATTCATCAGCTGATTGGACGACATGCAGGACGACAGCTGGGAGCAGAGACTCCGTGTCATTGGAGGAAAAGTGCAACTGAACTTTTGTGACTGTTCTGTCTTAACTTCCTGACGGGGTGAGTCAGCGGGTGAGCTGAGGTCGCGGGTTTGATTCCCAGACTCGCACAGAGCAGGTGAGTTTGCAGAAATAAATGTTTACTGAGGCAGAGTTTTGACACAAAACCAGAAAGTCGATCACATCCAACGGTCTGAAAGTCTCTTTAACGCATCAAGCTGCAAATCACACTCGATCATATCAGGCAAATAAATATGGTTTTATTCATCAATGTCCATGAATTACTCTCAGTCAGGGAAAATGCCCCAGAACTTTCTGTCGGCTGTGAAAAACAATAAAGAAGGTTTCAGGTTTTTAATTCTAACTCTTCTCAACGTGTGTGTACAACCTGACAAGTACTTTTATCAGAGTTGGGTCCAAAGCACAGCTGATGGTTTAAATAACTTCTAACGATCTAACGCAAACTGAAAAGATACTGAGTGTGAGTGTGAATCAGAGAGCAGCTGGAGAAGCTCAGAACGTGGAGGTCACGTCTTTAACCTTCACTTTTATGCAGATTTAGTTAAACAATCTCCTGCTTTATTTGTTTTCACCTGCACTTCATCATTACGCATTAATTAACATTAACATTAATATTCTGACCTCGGCTCTGAAAACAGTTTTGACCTTTATTTATTCACAGAAGTTTCTCTTCACTGACGTCAGGAGGAAAAAGAGCAAAAACCAAATCTCTGCTCACGTCAATCATCTGGTTCAGATCAACACAAACACTGTTCAGGGACGAGGGACCAGGACTTTAGGAAGTACAGTAAGGAAAGTACAGAAATACAGTTAATACAACACAGTCTCCTCACCTGTCTCCTCACCTGTCTCCTCATCTGTCTCCTCATCTGTCTCCTCACCTGTCTCATATGTCTCCTCACCTGTCTCCTCACCTGTCTCCTCACCTGTCCCCTCACCTGTCCCCTCACCTGTCCCCTCACCTGTCTCCTCACCTGTCTCCTCATCTGTCTCCTCACCTGTCTCATATGTCTCCTCACCTGTCTCCTCACCTGTCCCCTCACCTGTCTCCTCACCTGTCTCATATGTCTCCTCACCTGTCTCCTCACCTGTCTCCTCACCTGTCCCCTCACCTGTCCCCTCACCTGTCCCCTCACCTGTCTCCTCACCTGTCCCCTCACCTGTCCCCTCACCTGTCCCCTCACCTGTCTCCCTGTAGACTCTGTACGTACGACCTGAGGTTCACTGTCTGTAAACCTGATGAGATCAGTGTCAAACAAATCCTCCTTGTTTTCATCTCACTTATTCACAAAGACAAATTCCTCTAAGCTCACGTGACGACTGAGGAGACTGAGTTTGAGTCCTCCTCGCTCTGACATGTCTGAATGTTGGAAGCACCTCCTGCTGTGTTAGTGGGACAGAAAAGGGCTGAGATGGCGGTCAGGTGCTCTCAGGCTCCATATCCAATAAAAGCCTCGTCAAACGGAGATGCTCTCCTCGCGCTTCGGTGGAGACGATTCCTTGAAAAAGCCTTTTTCTTCTCAAAGTGGGGTCAGTGCGTCACAGAGAGGACCGAACCATCAAATAGAAATCTTTGTGTTTCATTATTAATAAAACTGTTGGTTCTTTTCTGTGAGCTGCAGGGGGGGGGGGGGGGGGGGGGGGGGGGGGGGGGGCAACAAGCTGCGACATGTCGTCCTGACAGAGAAACTCCGGGAAACTGCTCCTACGATACCACCAGTAAATCTGATGGATTCATCTCCAGATAATCTGGTTCACGTCAATTCAAGGTCTTCAGAAGCTCTGGACGCCGAAATATATCAGACAACACGTCGTCTTCATTTAAAATCCAATAATTGATTCACAAAGGAGACAAATGAGACAGTTTCAGTCTGTAAATAAAGATGGACAGCGTTTCTCCCACATTTCAGAATGACGCAAAATACCATGATGGCAGAAACAAACATCAGCAGCTTGTGAGGATGGAGCTGCTCTATCGAGATCGACCAATCAGGAGTCAGTCTCAGCTGTCAATCACAACTTTTTGAAAGCAGAAAAACAACAAATGCAAATCAAAGGAATCAACACTGAGTTATAATCTGGTTCAAGACGTTTGTGTTTCTCTAAGTTCAAATTCTAAATGTCAGAAAATAAGGACTCAGTGTTTCTGAGAGACTTCAGTGATGAACGCAACAGGAGAGAGAATCTGCAGTAAACGGATGAAGAAGAGGAAAAGACTCCAGAAACCAAACGGTCTGCGAAGCTCGTGTGTCTTTTTAAAAATGAGAAACAAGACAAACAAAGAAGAAGCTGGATTCTGAAGACGAGAGGGAAACAGGTTCTTTCCTGTGTTTTGTCTGAAGGTGAGAGTCTGTTTGTTCACGGGTGTTTGAACGGAGTCAGACTCCGACCTCTGCGGCCCGGTTCGCAGGATGACGCAGGGAGAGGGCGGCGAGCGGCAGCCTGACGTCACGGACCGTAACGTGAGGATAACTCTATATATTGTATAAACTCTGAGGTTCGCTGGGAAAGCTGATGTGGCGGATCACGCTAACATCACATTTCCTTCACCCGCTAAGCCCTACCGACACTGAGAGCCTTCACACCTGAGCGAGGAGCCGTCCAGGAGTCTGACCTTTCCCAGACGAGCGATGAGCTGATGAAACGATAACAAAGCTGAGGTTCCCTCCCCTCGGACCGCTCTCTGAAATCCCTTGACTAAATAACCGAGGAAACAGGAGACACCTGTTAGCTGACGGCTCGGATCGGTGCAGGAAGTCTGGACGAGACACAAACATTCACATGTCGAACAGAAATACTTCAGGAGCTGCTGCTCAACTCCAGAGAGTTTGAAGCGTTCGGCTCATTTAGCTCAACACTGGAAACACGACTTTAACACCAACTCCAGCTCCATCACGAACCAGAAGGGGAAGAAAACCAACGCTGAATATGTCTGATTTATTTTCAGATTCATGAATTGTCCTGGGAAATTAGTGAAAAGGTTAAAGAAAGTGATAAAAGCTTTAAAAGTTCCTGGATTTGCCCCCTGATGAATTCTTCCCCGACCCAAAACCACATTCTTCCACCATGTTACATGGAAATCTGTCCAGTAGTTCCTCAGGGTTCTGTGCTCGGCCTGGTTCTATTTACCTCATATATTCTTCCATTAGTTATTCCGACGATACCCAGTTATATTTATCCATGAAACCAGACGACACTCAGACGATAACTCATACTCGTACTCCTCCCTATTATAAGTTTGTGTAGCAGTTTTCATTCTAAGGTACAAGAACAACGTTGCTTTAAATAAGTGTTTGGGTGATCTTGGGGACAGAAGCGTCTCTGACAGTCTGATACCTGCAGGCTGGCTCGTCAGACGTGACCTCACTGACAGTCTTGGCTGTTAAAAACAGTTTTAATGAGGATGTGTCAGGATGGATGAACTTTCCTCTGATTCACTGCACAGACGAGACGGAGCAGCTCCGTGTACGTTTCCTCTGTCGTGAATGAACTGCTGATTCACTTCTGTTTGTTGTTGTTTCTGCACAAAGGCTGTGATCGGCGACATAGAGAACAAACTATTATTAAAGTATAAATGAATAACATGCACAGACTATAAGCTCAGTTTCTGTTCTGATGGAAGTGACGTCTCCTCTCAAAGATCTGAGCTCAGTCCTGCTGCCAATCAACCAATCAATGTCCACTCCAGCATCACTTACTTACTAACAGGCTTAGAACAGAGTGGTAAAGTGAAAATTCAAATTAAATATAAAGTGTATTATTTTTGAAAATGAAAATATAAGGTGTATACGGCGTGAATGCAGAACCAGAGCATAATGGAAATAACACAAATAAGTGACAATAAGTGGCAGTAACTAGTAATGATAACAGGATTAAGTAATATGGAATATTTCACATGATATTGAACATTATATGATTAAAACAACAAATTCATATTTCACATGATAGTGTGAGGAGTTTGATGGCCACAGAAAGAAAAGACTCTGTGACGCTGTGGTCTCACACTGAAGGTGTGATGTGAGAGTCCATTATACTGAGGAGTGTAACTAACACAGGACAGGAAGTTCTTCTCAGATATTCATGGTCCTCAGAGGATGAACTCTGGCCTCTTCTGTCATGTTGATATTGAAGCTCTTTCATCCGTCTCCTCCTCGTTCTCTTCTCTGGTTTGATGTTCGGAGACGAGGATCTGTGTCGCTCAGCATTTGTTCCACTTCACTTCCTGAGCTCCGCGGAGAAGCTCCACAAACCTCAGAGCGACATGATACCCACCACATGTCAGTGTCCCCCTCTGTGTCTCTCACATCCCGACAAACCTCCTGCTCATCCCGTCTCACTGTCACTGATCTGAGGTCTTGTTCTTTCAGTCACAACATCAGAGAGAATCAGATGGTTTCCAGAGGTTTCCTCCTCGCTGCTGCTTCTCACTGAGTCTGTTTACTTCGTCTGAAGCTGGATCGCGACTGAAACACGTCTCCGACTGTCTCTCATCATAAAACATCGTCCTTTCAATACAGTTTTCATTGATATTGGTGGATTCAAACAGAAAGTGATGCAGCAGACACAAGCCACAGAATTAATTTATGTAATAATTCTACTGTCGTGAAAAGCTGTGGTTGAGTTGAGAATCGGTTGCTCGTCAGCGTCAGAGCTCGACTGTATCGTCTGAATCAGACTCATGGGACCTGTTCTCCGACCTTGTCCGGTCACGAGAGTTCCTGCTGTAAACGAATCCATCAGCCTGATGAGAGGATCAATGCAAAGTGGACGACTGGCACCAGGACCCTGTTGGTGTCATGGAGCCGTGTCATTGGACGGGCAGTGAGAGGAGGCGGGTGACGACAAGAAGAAAGAGATTTAACTAAGTGTCAAGTTGAGTGAGTGTTTTCACACCAGAGCTTTTCATTCACATCCATCTCTTCTGTATTTGAACGTGTGTTTTCACCGTGGTTCAGTTTGATCCAGACCCAGATCTCCTCTTCTGCTCCATTGGTCTGAGGAACCTGTCACACCTGATAGTTAGGTTCAGACTGAAGGTGTGAAACAGTCGACTGATGTTTCTGCTCATTATCATTTATGCGTTGTTCATATCAATCAATCGATCATAAACATCCACACCTCAGACTTTCTCCACTTCCTGCTCTAAATAAAGTCGTGTTTGATGGCGTCTGAAGTTTGGTCGCTCGACTCCAGGTTGAATGTTCATCTCTTCGGCTTCTCGTGGCTCGGAGCAGCGGTTTCCTCCGGGAGCAGCTGGATGTTGAAGTGTTGAAACACAGCAGTGGCAGAAAAGAGGAGAAATAACCTCTAATGTCTCCACTCATTAATACTGTATCACGGGCTCTTGTCTGTGGAATCTCATCCTGCTTTAACCTCTAAATAATTCACACAATAAAATCTTTTCTTTCTCTGCCTCGCTCGTCTTTTCTTGGCGCTGCCTTAAGTGGAGCGCTGGAGGAGAGAGAGGAGATGGGGAGAAAACAGCAGTAAGCTCATACTCCTCTTCTGACAACATCTCTAACCAACCAACATGTCCTTCTTTCTAAAGTCCATCATGCATCATGTTCAACTGGCTCCAAATTACTTTAAAGAGCTGAACGTTAACACTGAAGAACAGATCTGGGTTCACATCGGACAAAGAGTTTATCTGAATGTAAACGATGCTTTAAACACTGATACGGCTGAGAAGGTCGTTGCTGTCGTTCTGGTGAGTTAATGACATGAGTTTAAATACGTGTTTGATGAAATACAGTCGAACATCGAGCTGCTGCATCTGAAGAGAACTTTAGAATCCATCGCATCACAGACTTTAATCAGGTGATGTTTATATACACGTCACTGCTGATTGGACCACACCTCAGACACGCCCACCAAACAGCACAAAACAAACCTCGAAGCCTTTTGAGCAAAAGCGTCGCTCAACGTGGAAAATGTCGCAAAACGTCAACAACTGGTTTGAGGAGACGTATCAGTGGTGAACCTTCGACTCCCAAAAACGTGAGATAAGGATCCAAGTTGTGTTATTGTGCACTTTGCCTCTTCAAGTCCATATGTGATGATGTCGCCCTTAACGTCTAGATACCAGAAGGTCTCAGGAGGTCGTGTGTATGATCGGACTCTGTTAAGAGACCCACACTGATACCAGATCAGCTCAACACGTGTAGTGCAGCACACGGTGTTGTCCTGTATCTGATCCTGAGGAAGCAAACAGATCAACAAGATGAAGGTTCATGAAACTGGGGATCAGGTCCCTGATCACGTGACTCCAGCCTGTGGTTTAATAAAAGGTCAAATTGATAAATTCAAATCTCTGTCACGTGATTGGAGGATTGACGCGGCTCCTGCAGGTATTGGCTTTTTATGCAGTGCGCGCTGCTGTGACGCGCGGTCACATCGGGATTGAGCGCGCTGCTGCGGGAGCGCGCGCAGAGTGAGAGCGGCCGCGGCGCGCAGAACAGAAACAGCCACAATTAATTAGAAAGCGGAGCCGAGCTTCTCGTGCGGGAGTCACCGTGCGTGAGGATCCGGTTCCTGCGGTTTCTGCGGCTCCGTTTGGCCAAAGAGAAAAAGAGAAGCGACCTGGAGCTCGGAGAGGAACTATCTGGACCTTCTCGAATCCACTGACTGTTTCCTGGGAGACAGGAGCTCTGGATGGAAACTTGAGAGCCTGGTTCCTCTTCTCCATCAGGTGGAGAAGTTCCGCAGGAGCTCGGCTCAGATGTGTGTGGATGTAAAACGCTGCGGTCACAGCTCCACGCCTGGTTCCACCTCCCTCAGCTGAAACTCGACCCGCTGCTCACCTCGCCTCGGCCCGCACACCGAGGGGGGGTGGGGGGGCCCCGAGCTGCAGAGGAGCCGCGGGAGACGCCATGGGACGATACTGATGTGATGGGTGAGATGAGCTCTTTGTGTACTGGGATCCTGCAGTTGAACTGGGATTCTAATGCTTGTGCCATGATTAAACCTCGGTGCTGGGAAACTGTTTAGAATTTGTGTAATGCGTAAAAGTGTGATATTAATTCATCTGATTATTCCACTGAAACAAACAGCAGCCAAGTTCATTAATAAGCTCATACATCGTTAATTGAATGATTCAAACTTCGCCCTGATTCTCATGTTGTCACTTTGCTTTATGGCACTTTTACGCACGAAGTTTCTCTGTGAGGATTCGCTCAAACTGGGAGGAAGTGACACGTGAGGATAAACACTAATATAATATAATATAATATCACAGTTATAATCCTGCTCAAATGTAACACTGAGTATTAATCTCGTCCCTGTCGGAAGTAATTCTTTGTCTAAGTCATGAGTCCAAACGTTGTTCAAACTCTCACCATCACCTCAGAGAATCGTTATTTCTGTGAAGAGAAACTGAGTCTTTTCAATTATTTATTTTCAAAAAGTAGTTTCATTTAAATATGAGTCTAAAAATATACATATTACTTTGAAAATATCCAACATGAGTGTGTTGCTAATCCAGCCCAGACCCACACTCACACTATGCACACAACATATGTGTATATTGTGTATTACTGAGGATTGAAAATCATATTTACATAAAACAAGTTTAAAATAAAAGCTGCCAGTTTGATAAATGAAATTAACTAAATATGTTTAATATTTTTTCTTCATCTCGATTCTGCTTCTTTTTAGTGCGTGTTTTTACAACACACAGGTTCAAATGATGCTGATTTATTTGTGTATTGTTTCACTTGTTTTTCATAAAACAAGAAATGTGTGACTCTAACAGATGAAAAGTTCATTTTAAGATGGAAATGTTTTTAATGTTCTGATATTTATTTCTGTCGAAACGAAGACAAAGATTCAGTCTGTTTATTTGCACTGAAGGAGGAAGGCTGGATGTTGACCTTTGAGTGTGTGTGTGTGTGTGTGTGTGTGTGTGTGTGTGTGTGTGTGTGTGTGTGTGTGCGTGTGTGTGTGTGTGTGTGTGATGCTTGAGTGGTTGTGTGGGTGTAAACGACTGACCGTGCTGATGTCATCGCTATGGAAACCCAGTTCATTAGCAGGTGATGAGCTGCTCCTCAGGGTGCTGATGAGACGAGAGGTGAAACTAACAGAGTCACAGTCGGTTCCAGCAGCTTCAACATGTCACTCACATGTTCTCATGTAACTCACATGTTCACATGTTCACAAGCAGTGGAACACGGAGCCTCTGATTCTGAATCTGTCGTGTTTCTTCCTTTACACTGAACAGTTTGCTGCATTAATGACCTTTGTAGCTACTAGCTAACTGTAGGCTAACGCTACGTGCTGCCTGAGCCATGTGGAGAGAGGGTCGTCTGAGTTAAGTGGAATCAGCTGTGTTTATATGAACTAGTTAACTAGTTAACTTAAGATCAAGAGCAGGGCCACATGTCAATCACATGTCAAGCTGACACATCCCTGGTCACGCTCCGTTTGTCTCTGATTCATCAAGCCACCCTTTCCCTTCCCTTCGTCCAATCATCCTTCTTCATCCTCATCTCCCTCATCCCTACCAACAACCCTTCATCCTCTTCATCCTCATCTCCCTCATCCCTACCAACAACCCTTCATCCTCTTCATCCTCATCTCCATCATCCTCTTCATCCTCATCTCCCTCATCCCTACCCACAACCCTTCATCCTCTTCATCCTCATCTCCATCATCTTCTTCATCCTCATCTCCCTCATCCTCTTCATCCTCATCTCCCTCATCCCTACATCCCCTCATCCTCTTCATCCTCATCTCCCTCATCCCTACCAACAACCCTTCATCCTCTTCATCCTCATCTCTACATCCCCTCATCCTCATCTTCCTCATCCCTACACCCTCTCATCCTCTTCATCCTCATCTCCCTCATCCCTACCAACAACCCTTCATCCTCATCTTCCTCATCTCTACATCCCCTCATCCTCATCTTCCTCATCCCTACCCACAACCCTACATCCCCTCATCCTCTGCATCCTCATCTCCCTCATCCCTACCCACAACCCTTCATCCTCATCTTCCTCATCCCTACATCCCCTCATCCTCTTCATCCTCATCTCCCTCATCCTCTTCATCCTCATCTCCCTCATCTCTACCCACAACCCTTCATCCTCATCTCCCTCATCCCTACATCCCCTCATCTTCTTCATCCTCATCTCCCTCATCCTCTTCATCCTCATCTCCCTCATCCCTACCCACAACCCTTCATCCTCTTCATCCTCATCTCCCTCATCCTCTTCATCCTCATCTCCCTCATCCCTACCCACAACCCTTCATCCTCTTCATCCTCATCTCCCTCATCCCTACCCACAACCCTTCATCCTCTTCATCCTCATCTCCCTCATCCCTACCCACAACCCTTCATCCTCTTCATCCTCATCTCCCTCATCCCTACCCACAACCCTTCATCCTCTTCATCCTCATCTCCCTCATCCCTACCCACAACCCTTCATCCTCCTCATCCCTCCCTGAGTCTCCCTCTGCCCAGTCTCTCCTTGACCGGCCAACCAGACACATCTGCTCCTCAACCCTTCCCTCAACAACCAATCATCTTCCTCCATATCCAACACATCCATTCCAGTGAAACCTCAACACACACATCGTGACGGGGTCCTTATGGTGACGTTTCCTGTGTATTTCAGTGCAGAGCTCAGCCACCGAAATGATCTGCGTTGTGATTTGGTCCAGTTGTAACCGGCCGTGTAGGAACTGGTCTCTGATTGGCTCTGGGTTTCAGTGCCCAACCCTAGATGGCGCTGGACAGAATATCCAAACTGGAGGCTTCGAAACAGCAGCTCACAAACATTGAATCTTCACGTGATGTGTCGTCTGCAGAGTCTCAGTCTGTTACCGAATCTGAACGTGACACGCTGAGCTTCTTACAGTCGGCGCCCCCTGCTGTTCGTAGGATGTTTGACGGCATCGTGGCCGGAATGTGTCACAGTGCGACCGTCCAATGACCCAACACCCTCCTGTTGACCCTCGTCCCGCCCACACAGGAGGGAAATGAGCTGATGGCTCCTCTGACTCTGTTCATTCAATTCTGCTTTTCTTTCTGTTTTCTTGTATAAAACATGAGCAGAAGTTAAATATTAGCGGCTCAGATTTAAATCTACGATCAGGGATGAGTGAGTTTATGTGACTGTTGAGCACGATGCTGCCGAGGCCTCCAGGGAAACGTGTTAAATTTCCATCTGTCGTCACATTAAAGCTTGAAGAATATTTCCTTGTGTCCCTTCAGTGTTTTAGTTTTTCTCTTCATCGACTAATGCACACTTAATTCTGATCCGGGAGCAGATTTGCTGCATTAAACATGAAGCTGAAGTGAATAATAAAACACATAAAGTCTCAGTCTGATGTAATTTGAAGCAGATTACAAACAGACTTCTTGACTCGACAAGAAAAAGCAAGAAGAACCTCGCGTCACCTTTCCTCGCTCTCATCTTTATCTCGTCTGTTTTCTCCTCCTCTTCACAAACCTTCCAGAGACTGATAAATATTACAGCATGTGGATTGTTTTTAATGCTGGAGGCTTTCTCCGCTCTCCCCCCAGGCCGTCGTTCTGTGACAGCTCTCACAAAGTTTCCTGCAGATTTTCTAAAAACTCACGGGTCACGTCCCTTTTTACTTTAGATGGTTTATTGGTGGTGAAAGTACAGAAGGCAGCTTTTAACCACGAGACAGTTCCTTGTTTTTATTTTTAAATGTGCGGGAGAATAAAACCTGGTAAACAGACCTGGGGGCTGCCGCTGCAGGACGGAGAGTGGTTGGGTGTCGGCGGAGGTTTGCGCTCTGCTGGCTGTCTCATTGTTTAATTGTCAGGTTGCTGTGGGAGCACTCAGCTGAACGCCCTCGACTAAAAAATGCAAAGTGTTTAATGGAATCCAGTTAGCCAGTGAAATGCTAACTTCATTACAAAAAACGTCCGTGAAGCTCAAGGTCTGTCGGAAGTTTTTCTCTTCAGTTTTCTCTCCTAAGTTTCGAACTGGAGTCGATGGTTATTCTCCTGAAACGTTCTGGAGCTTCTGTATGTGAGAACATAAAGTGTCTCTGGACCTTTTCTGGAACTTTCTCTGCAGCCTCCTAGAAAAACATCTGGAACATCCACAGTGAGCGGGTGGACGTGTTGATGACGCTCATGTCTCTGATCAGTTATTTCATTATAATTCCATTACAGGGATATTTTGGCTTCATTTTTTGTATCCCTCTCTTCCCTCCTCCCTTCTCCTGACCTTCCTCCATCTTTACTTTCTCCTTGACCCCCCCCCCCCCCCCCCTTAATTATCATCCTCTCCATCTGTTCCCATTTCCTCCGTTTCTCTCCTACCTCTTGATCTCCTTTTCCTTATCCCCTCTCTCACTCCTCCTTCCTTGTTCTCATCTCTCCTTTTGGTCCATTTCCACTTTCATCTCTTCTCCTGCACCCTCCTCCTCTTCATCCTCCTCTTCCTTCTCCTCCTCTTCTTCCTACTCCTCTTCCTCCTCCTCCTGCCCGCAGGCTGTTGATGGAGAGGATTTCGAATGTCAGCCGGGACAGTGGTCATCGCAGGAGGAATTCTGGCTACAGTCATCTTACTGACCATCGTCGCTGTACTGTGTTTATGTAGGTTACAGGTACGACTGTTTAACTATTCAGTGCACGTTCCACAGATTTTCATCCATGAAATGAGAGTTGGTGCCACTCACTTCTCCATCTGCATGACTCAGAACTTTTGATGCTGGTTGTGTGAGAATAGAAGCTCATGACCGCCCACATGCATCCATGTGTCTTTCATGTTGGCACGGCTGTAAAGAAAAGCGTCTGCTTGATGTGCGCTTCGTTTCTGACGTTGTTGAAATGTTCCTCGTTTCCCATGATCGTCTCGCTTGGATTATTAGTTATATCGACATCAAAGAAACCAGCGTTTTCTTGGTGTGTCGTGTCAGATTTAACGCTACGAGTCGACAGGCTAACTGGGGCTTTGATGTAACTGCTAACAGGCTCTCAGTGAAAGAGCTGAACACACGGAACCAACCAACCAAAGTATTGGAAAAGAGAAATAAATTGAAAGTGAGGAAAGTTGTTACACTTCATTCTGAGAGGAAGGTGAATGTTCGTGGTATGAACCTGATCTGAGGAGAATTCAGAGGAGAATCTAAGTCAGATGAGTTACTGACGTGGAAACTATTAGTTTTGTCCGTTCAAAAATATTTGTTTTCTGAATCGTTAGAACAACTCACGAACTGAAGCGTGACCTAAAGGATCCTGAGGATCGATGTCTCTTTAAGAAACACGTTCAAACCCTGTTTATAACTCCTGATATTTAGAGGTTTCCTCGCTGAATTGAAATTGTTATTACTCTTGAAGCTGACTGTTACGTACGAGTCGCGTTAGCACGTAGGAGTCACGTTAGCACGTAGGAGTCACGTTAGCATGTAGGAGTCACGTTAGCACGTAGGAGTCACGTTAGCACGTAGAAGGTTCGCGTTAGCATTAGTAAAACACGTTAGAAGTTTGGACAGTGACTCAGACTGGTATTTTTCTCTTCTTGTGTTTAACTGCACCAGTATTACTGCTGTAAGAGGGAGGAGTCTGAGAAGGGGGAAGAGGAGGAACCGGAGCTCTGCAGCATGTCGCCGTGCCGCCCCCTGGCTCTGTCAGCTCCTCCTACACCTCCGACGCCGGAGCACTACAGCGACGAGCACGAGACTTACCCCCCCACCTTCCTCACCGAGCCCAACGGGCCGCTCGGCTACTCCCCGACCCCTCCGCCACGCAGGTGCCAGCGCTCGCATGCCTTCTGCCCGTCCTGCGCCCGCTGCTCACTGCCTTTCTACCTGCAGCACCCGGAGAGGCTGTGCAACGGCGGGCGCAGGGTCAGCTACAGGACTGTGCAGCAGCAGGACCTGGAACTGCCCATGGATCTGGCCAGTTTCTACCAGAAGCTCAACCTCATCCGCTCCGTCACCATGAGGGAGGTGGTCACCCACAGCGTCAGCACCGACGTGTAGAGCAGCGCCGCCCTGCTGGCCTGCGGACAAACGAACTTCGTCAGTTGTATCGTGCTGTGGCTGCAGCACCGACACTGAACTGAGGGCTTTTCCGTGGCAGCCATGTTGGAGGTCCACGCCTCTGATATAAACCCGAACACAAAACGTTTCTGACAAACTTGAATGGACTGATTTTTGTCAGTTTTGAGCATCATTCTGTGTTTTAGCTTTAGTCAAGTAAATAACCAATATGTGTGTTTGTGAAAATATAAACCAGAAAATTAACAATTTGAGCTTTTGTCAGTGAAGTTAACACCGATTGTCTTTGTTTTGTTGTTTGAATGCATCACACGGGGGGGGAAGTCGATCCAGTGCAAACAGGACGTTTCGTAAAGAGTTTGTGTTTAATGCAAACACAAGAGATCCTGTGGCCAAGCGGCCCGAGGAACCATGAGGATCGCAAAGTGAAAGTTGCTTCCCTTTTGGTGTGAACACACGTCAGAAAACGTTTTGGGGTTTTCATGGGATTTGTAAGAAAAGTTTATAACAACACCAAACTTATCCTTTAATCTTCAAAGAGTTTTTGAGGAAGAAGAAAAAAAGCTAAAGTTTTGTCTTTATAGTTTATCGTCTTTCACCAACAGTCACAAGAAGCTATTTCAGTTTTCCACTGTTCAGAAAATATTATTTGTAACAAAAACATAATTTCCAGTAGACGAGTGTGACTGTTCCATCTGATTATACAGTTTAACGTTCTGTACGTTGGTTCTGCTGCAGTGACTTAACGTTACTATACAACCTCACTGTGGTTCAATGGAAACGACACGAGACGTGTTTACATGGACACCAATATTCTGACTTACCAGGTTAAGACAATAGTCTGAATAAGAATAAACAGCAAGATCTGATCAACTGAACCTGAATAAGGTCATAACTCAGAATAAACAACAAACTAATGTGTATGATTACAACTAACGACATTTACCAACTGCTTGACGACACGTGTGTTGAGTCCAGAATCAGACGATGCTCCACGTGAACAGGGAGATTCTATTAGCAGCTCATTCAGAATAAAGTCCGAAGTCCGATTATTGGTGTCCATGTAAACGTGCAGAAAAGATGTGATGGAGTTTGTGTAGCAGCGACTGTAAAGTGTCTATTAAAACTTACATTTCACATTTATTCACTCAACACAACATTTTTACAGTTCATATAAACAATGAAAATAAGTACACAGGACTCACAGTGGATCTTCTGTAAAGAGTAATGTGCACATATGGACTGATAAATAGATTATATATCAAAAAATAGAATAAACAAAATACACAAACCTAATTTAAGTCAAATAGAACAAAAGAAAAGAAGTTTCCTGTTACAAAGAGAAAATGATTGAATTCCTATGTTCATGATCTGATTGATTCTGGAGCTTCAGAGGCTCAGTGAAGCTGCTCAGGTGTTTTCACTTGTTCTGCCTGACGACGTTTCTCATCAGGGTGTGTGTGTGTGTGTGTGTGTGTGTGTGTGTGTGTGTGTGTGTGTGTGTGTGTGTGTGTGTGTGTTTGTGTGTGTGTGTGTGTGAGAGAGTTAAATATCTGCCTGTCAGTGTGGACGAGACCTGAGTGAAGCTGAAATCAGCCGAACTGAGTGAAAACACCTGTGAAGGAGATAAAAACCTGTGGAAGCTTCTCAGTCGGTTTGCTTCAGATCATCAGTTCAGTTTCTGAGTCTTTAAGAATCCCGTGGAATCATTTTCTTCAATAATCATGACCACGTTAATATCTTCTGTGAACAAGTTGCTAGTTTGAAGCCACAAAGAAGCAGTTTGATTGTTTTCTTTTTTGGCAAATGTTGAATTTATCTTGACTTGTTCTGAATTTCAGGAGCATTTTTGCTCCTTTTGTTAAATGTTGAGTGACAAAATAAGGAGGATGAAATGAAGGAGGTGATGAAATGTTGAGAAATCAAACCTTTTGTTTAAAATACTGAGTTGAAGTTAGAAACTTTGGTCTTTTAAAGAGTTTTAAGTTGTTTTCCTGTCTCAAGAATTAAATAATTGATAAAGATCTGACATTTAAATTATAAATAATCATCTGATCTTTGTCAGAAAAATTGACGTTTTTAATACAAGAAGCAACTTGTGGTATAAAGTCTGGTTTGATTATGATGTTTGAGTAAAAAACGTATAAAAGCTAAAGATCCCTCGCACACAGATCCTCTGGTCGACCCACGTTTGTGTTCACTTGTGTAGATTTGTCAGATCGTGATTTGTGCGTTTTGAGTTCTCTGACCTGAGTCGGTGAAGCAGCTGAGTTCAGGCTCGTCTGCAGAGACAGGAAACAGTTCAAAGGGCTTTTAAAGCAACGGTCTAACGTCTCCTGAACGATGACGCTCCGTCCGGGTCAGAGGTCAGAGGTCATCACTCCATCGTGAGATCTCAAGCATTTAAGAAAAACCTGAGGTGCAAATAACTGTTTTTGGAATAAAAATTCAAATGACGCAGTAACTTGAACATTTCGGATAAAACAATCTGCTGCTATAAAACATGAGTTGTTTCTTCTGGTCGGCCATCTTTTTCCTGTCATGTGATATTTGTGATTTGAGTGTCTTTTGAATCAAAGTGTGTGAAGCATCGGGTCGGTCGTCATGACGATCTAAAGGATGAACGAGCGCACAACACAATGATTGTGTCTCTTTCACTTTGTCAAGTTTGTAAAACAGCGTCCGGACGCAGAGCTGCGTCATGTGACTGCATCTCATTAACATACAGAATAAAAGCAGTTCTGCATCAGTGTGAAACGCAGCGTGTTTGTCTGAAGTTTCCTTCGTCTGTTCACTTCTTCAGAAACCAAACTCTGTGTTTAACAAACCAGGATTTAGTAAGAGACACGAGATCAGACCGAACCAGGACCTGGTCACATTAACCTGCTGAGATCACAGCTTGTGTAAACTAGAGGGTTTACTTCAATCTGCGTAAATCTATGAGGATAAAGAAATTAAAGATGTAAATCTACCAGAAGAAACTGCAAGATTTCTGGATTATCAAGTGCTAAACTTGCAAATATCAAAAAAGCAAAAGAAATATCCAACATGTGTTTTGTTGAGATGAAACTGATCCAACTGATGTGAACTTTCCATCAGTTCACATTGAAAGCAACAGAGACGCTCATTGAAACTGTTTAATTGAAATACACGTCAGTACCAGGAACACTTCAGTTCATTATCAACAGTACACAGTCTGCATACTTGAGTTTTGTACAAAGAGGTATCAGGTATATAAAAACACACAATAGTTACACACGAGACTTACATGTACACGTCTGAATACATGACTTCAAGTGTCAGGAATCTTTCTGCCTGTGCGGCTCCTCCGTCACGCACACAGAACACAAACACACAACTGGCATCAGCTGAGCCGATGAATAACCATCGCTGGCATCAGCAGCGTCACGATAAATGAAAATGTGCTATGACTAATAAATACGCTGCGTCCACGTCCTGCAGGCGTGACGGCACGGCGCCAAACCACGGGCGGTGGAGCGGAAATGTGCATTCGTTTTTTTTTTCTTTTGAACTTCCTGTTGGGCCGTGCCGGACTGAAACACAATTAAATAGGATTTCTGTATTAAATATTCTAGTCATGCAGTATATTCAGAAATAATTTAATAGATCTTTTAATCAACAGTTGGAGGAAGATTTTGTCAGTAAAAGTCATTTTCAGAATCATTTCTAAGACGATGTTCAGTTTGCCCACATCTGATCTGAATGTATTTTAGTGATAGTGACGGTGGGGGGGGGGGGGGGGGGTCACGTCAGCAGAACATAATGAAACCATAGAGAAGAATTAAAATAATAAATGATTCATGATTTAATATTTGGTGTCGTTTCCAATTCATTTTCAAATAGTCAAATAGAAAAATATATATTTTTTACCATAATAATTACAAGAGAGTGATGAAGAGTTGTTCCTCGTGACTCTTTAATCCTTTTAGTCCAAATCAAATCTGTTTGGAAAATAATCTAGAAAAAGACGTGAAAAAAGAGAAACTGTGTTTTAATGTGTGAAAGTTGCAGTTGATTCATGAAATGTCTGATGAGCAGATTTCATGTTGGATCATTTAAACTATCAAAGTGACAAATGGAGCGACATGAATCCAGAGTTATCGGAGGAAGTTCTGCTTCACTTCCAGCTCCTCCTCCTCCTCCTCCTCCTCCTCCTCGTTATTCACAGTAACCTCCTGCAGGAGAAGACACAGTCGGGTGGAGGGAGGCGTCCGGGACTAGGAGGGTGGAGGGCGCAGGATGCGGCACGAGTGGCAGCAGGCCTTGCTGTAGTACCAGTGGCTGCACAGGTTCACCTTCAGCGCCAGCAGGCAGTTGGTGGAGGGGCGGTCCTGGCAGCTCTCATCTGCCAAATCAAAGTCCTCTTAGAAAACGTGGAATCTGAACGAGGCTGAGACACCAGAACCATCTGTCTGTCCCCCCCCCCCGAAATATGTTCTTCTACAAAATCCTCATTTAATTTAGTAAATGAAGGAAAATTAAACGGTTTGAAGAAACAAAAATAAATCAAGAATCACATTTTTATCATAAGAAAACAAAGGAAAACTTTCACTTACAACCTCAGACTTTACACAGTTCTTCTCTCACTGATGTTTGTTCAAGTGTTTCTGATCAGTTTGGTTTTAATTTGTTATTTGATGATGTAAAAACAGGCTGAGACGTGATGACTGACAGCTGAGACTGACTCCTGATTGGTCGACAGCGTGTCTCATCACTGCTGCTCAAACACAAACGACTTCAAAATGAGGTTCAAACCCCAGATGGCGCTGTTCGGAGATATTTTAGCTTCATTTCACTGACAGACGTGTTTGGAGGGGTTTTTTTTGGGTGGGGGGGGGGGGGGGGGTTGTTCGTTCTTGGGAAGTTTCAAGGACTTCAACGTTGAGTCGAACTCAAGGATGAATTTATCTGACTTTGGTTGTTGAAGGTCAAAGGTCACTGTGACCTCACAAAACATGCTTTTGGCCTCTTGATATCTCAAGTCTGTCTTTACGGAATTAAATTAGACGGATTATATTTCAGTGGTCAAAGCTCGCAGTGACCTCACGAGTCTTTATTAACAGATTGTGTTTCTGGAACTTTCAGACTTTAATTTATTTGATCCTCCAACGACCTCGAGGACGTGAAGAGAAACTTCACAGCACTGATTCCTCTCAGTGAGACTTTAAATCATTTATTACAGGATCATCTCATTCCAGTACGAAACCAAAGAGCAGTGACGGAGACATGTTCGGCTGCTGAGAGAGGACAGGTTTATCTGTGGTTACCCGGCGGCTCGGTGGGACAGGCCTGCAGGGTGCACGTCTGCTTGGCCACCGGTCTGGTGAGGGGGTCGCAGCCTCGCACCAGCTCTCGGCCCTGGTAACACTTCACGTCCCTCATCCGCACCCCCACGCCACACGTCTTCGTGCACTGAGGAGACGCACAACCACAGACGTTACACAACACACAAAGGTCCAAGGGTCAAACTGAAGAGAATCATTAAAGGTCAATGCAAAGATTTAAAAACAAATAAATAGATGAAATAAAAAGATTGATGATCCTCTGGTCCCCTGTTCCCACACGGCTATGTTCCCTGTGTTGTATGTTCCCCAGATTTACTGTATTTGACACATAAATACGTTCCGCAGGCTGTAGTGGGTTCTCCGGTTCCCCAGCCACATGTCTCTCAGTGTGACAGACCAACTCATGATTATTGTTCCAGTAAGAAAAACCTGGATGATATTTCTAACTCAACAGGAGGGTGAAGGTTAAAGTGAACACAGGGAACTGGGGAACCCTGAATCCTGGGAAGGTCCCAGTGAGGCTGACGTGTAGTGCTCACCTCCGACCAGGGGGTGGTGTACCATTTGAAGCACGGCCTCTCGAAGCAGGTGTTTTCATCCTCCGGCTTCTCGCTGCTTCCGCACGCCTCCTCGTCGAAGACCTGGAACTTTCCTCCGCTGATGCCGACGCACATGACCATCCTTCGCTTCACGCCGCGCCCACAGGTGGTGTTGCACTGTCGGTCGGGACAATAAAGTTACTGACGCGTGTTACAAAACCAAGGGACATTAAAACGTTCTCGTTGTGTCTGACTGCAGCTCTGTTGCTCGGCCAAGAGACAGAAATCCTCCGTCTCACCAGAGCTTCTCATTTCCGTTCAGGCTTCATGGTCTACAAGACTCCAACAGGAGCCAACACCTGAGGAAACAGCTGAGGAGCCGACTCTATCACAGACTTTCAACTTTGCTGAACAATTCTTTATAACAAACTAGAGGAAAGAAACACAAATACAAATTCTGTCTCCTTTAATTTTAGAATAAAGAACAAGATGGTGAATAAAACGTCATTATAATGTAATTTACAGTGAACGTGTATAAGTGACTGATCCGGATGAACTCGTGAGGAACGTGGTCTCACCCTCTCCCAGTCTTGGCTCAGCCAGTGTGGGGAACAGTCCCTCTCTCCACAGGGGTGGATGGCCAGCGGCTTGTTCTCCGCAGCGCACTGGTTCTCCGGGACCACGCGACCGTCCCCGGCCTTACAGTACACGTGACGCGTCGTCTTCCCCTGGCCACACGACCCCGAGCACTGCGGCGACAAGAGGGCAAAGGTCAGAGGTCACAGGAAACGGCGGTGGCGTCCTGTGTTTGTCGAGCAGCTCAGTCCAACATGTGAAGTCAGATCAGGTCAGAGTGACACGTCTGAGGAAACAGCTTCACGTCACAGGATCGATTCCCTGTGCAAACACTCGTCATCTGACACCTTTTTACTGTCGTTAAGAAAATATATAGATTGTTGTTCATTGTGCTTTTGTCGAAGTATTATTTAGTGTCTTTATACGTCATCTTCTTCGTTGGTTTTCTTTGTACCATTTAAGGCTTTTCACTGAAATTCAACAAATCTAAATTAAAAATGAAATTGAAAAAAGTGTGTTTGCGTGGAGGCAACATGAATCTGTGATTAATAAATATTAAGAAAATAACTCAGGATTATTAAATCATATTAAAGAATAAAACTATCTGACAACATTAATGAAAAAGGGGAATTTGTATGAACTGACCCTTCAAAACTGGCAACGTTTTAAGATGCAGATGTTGGTGTTTCTGTTTAAAAACTGTTTCATCCAACTCATCAAACAAGAGAGGAAATTAAATGAGTCAATAAAACCACAGATTTACTGCAGAGGATGTTTCACTGGTTCTGTTCGACTGCACAGCTGGACATGATAAACCAGTAAATCCCAGTAAACTAGAAACACTCACAGTGTGTAAATAATAATAAATATGACTGACCCAACATTAGCTGTTGCACTGGGAACATTTCTCAGCTGTTCGAGCTCCCGCCTGCTTTTTCCAGGTTTGACTCGACGGTTGTAAATTAGACGTGAAAGTTTCCAGACGTCGACTTTGAATGGAAAATCATCAGAAACTACATTTGTCTGTACGACACGATAGAAGCCACAAATTCACACAGTTTGTCCGCTGTAGTAAAGACGGCTGAGGACAGGTGAGCCATCAATCTCAGGAACATTAGACGAAGGAAAACCTGTTTCAAATGTGAGGAATTTATTTTCTTTTATGAATGACTCAGACACAGGAAATAAGAATTATTCTAAGAATAAACCTTAAATCAACCAGATGGACTTTTCTTCACTGTCTGTGATTTTAACGGCAGAGAAAAACAATATTTATATCTGGGTCGACAGTAACAAGTTCCTATTATTTATATCTGTATGTGATGATCTACATTCACAGATCAGATTACAAAGCACAGACGAGGAGTAGAGGAACTCACGGGTCCCCACTCGGACAGGGTCCAGTGGCGTTCACAGGGCGGACCAGTGCAGTTTTTGATGTTGGGTGGTCTGGTCATCGGGTCACATGATCTGGTCTCATCGGTGCAGCGGACGTCCCGGGTCACCTGGGCTCTGAGGCCGCACTTCGCAGGACACTGGGACGAGGACGCAGAAGGAGACAATTCAAGCTTTTAATGAGCAAAACGTTTTAATACAGTAAAAAAAAAGGTCAAATTAAAATGTGGAGAAAGTAAAACCAGCCCGAAGAGGAGCGTCTCCTCTGGGTTTGCTCTCGTACCTCCGTCCACTCGGCCACCTCCCACTGTGGCCCGCAGGCCGGGCTCTTGCAGGCCCGTCTCTCCACGGGTCGCTCCAGGTCGGCCATGGTGCAGAGGTCGCTGTACACCGAGCTGTCCAGGCCCGGCGACAGCATCTTCCAACAGCGGACCTGCCGGAACTGGAACCCCTCGCCACACGTCCTGGAGCACTCGCTCCAGCTGCTCGCCTCCCACCTGAACACCAGTTCATCACGCTAACATTTTATAACATACTACATACAACACTGTATATTACACCGTGTATTACACACAATGTGTTCAGTATTTGTTTTCCTTACCTGGGCTGACACTCTCGGCCGATACAGAAGTCGTGGACGGGCTCGGGTCTGGTCAGAGCGTCACAGTACATGTCGTGCACCTCGACGCCGTCATAGCGAACACACGACACGAAGGACCTGGACACGCCTGCACCGTGAGAAGCAAGCGATCAACTGGAGGCTACAGAACATTTTATACACAAAGAAAACTCAAAGAAAGATAATATTCAAGGTGTTGAAGTTACTGTCTCGCTTTATTTAAAATGTTGTTTTATTGTAAATCAGTTAAATGATGTTTAAAAATAAAAATCTGTTGATTCATTCCAGTAAAATCAGTGAATAAAGCAGATTTGCCGCTAACGTTCGCTCAGCTTGTTTCTCTGAAAACTTCAGATCCAGACGTCAGACGACTGAAATCCTTCATCTGTTTCAAATATCGAGTTAAAAACCACCAAGATGTAAAAAGTTTATCATAAAAACAAACACTGACACATGCACAAAGAGGATATGACGCCACCAACAGGCGATCACATGAAACGCAGCGTTACCTTGATTAAAACTTCTACTGACACAGGTCTGATGATTTTAGATCATTTAAATATGGAAAAGTCACAGATTGAACCTTTTACGTGTGTGTGTGTGTGTGTGTGTGTGTGTGTGTGTGTGTGTGTGTGTGTGTGTGTGTGTACCTATAGAGCACGTCATGCTGCACGGCTCCTGAGAGGAAAGTTTCCAGCGATACATGTCGGCAGGGCTCAGCTTCAGGTTCTTCTGGTAGAGCCTCTGATTCCCCCTGAGAGAGACACACACACACACACACACACACACACTGTATAAGGAAAGGAAAACTGTGTCTGTAGTAGAATTTATTTGTGTGTCATACAAGAATTCCGCCTCATCTTTGTCCGATTTGACTGGAACACGTTCATGTAAAGACTCAGCAGGAGTTTGTGCGGCTCCACAGACGTTGATGAGACATGAGAGGACACCCAGTTATCACTCAGCTGATTCTCCGTCTGCATCGCAGCAGACGGCGCTCTCACTTCTTTCATCACATAAAAGTCGTGTGCACATTCTTGTCATAACGCCGGTCACTCTCCCTCCGACAGCCGCCAGACGTTTATTTGAAAACTTTGAGTTACACCTCGTCACATTGTTTCCTCCCCAGAGTCGTTCACGGCCCGACGGCTCACTTTCCCCCTTCGCATCATACTTTTCACTTTTCCTGAGAATACCTTGAGTAATTTGTTTGTGAGCGGAGGGCGTGTCGGGTGTTTTACGGCGACTGGCTGCAGACCTGCTGAAGCCGTGTTTGGACACAGAGCAGTGACATGAATTATAAATATGATGGATGTAAGAGCTGCTGGCTCGACCTGTCTGTCTGTCTGTGTCTGCTCTTACTGTCTGTACTGTATCACCACAGTACCTGCTTTCACCTGTCTGTCTGTCCCTGCAGGTCTGTCTGTCTCCTCTGTGTGGACGTCTTCAGAGGAGAACCACGTTGTCCAACCTGTCTCTCATACAGAACCTGCAGCAGCTCGACGGTGTCTGAACATCGAGGCTCAGTTTGATAATTCAGACGGAATCCAAGCAGAGAGAGGAAACTGTTCTCTGAGAGTCCAAACTGACGGTGGACATCTGTACATCGTCTGAAAACTATATGTCCTTCTTATCTTTGTGCTGTTGGGTGGTCTGGTTCTGATAGATTACCTGGTTCTGTTGGATTACCTGGTTCTGTCAGATAACCTAGTTCTGTTGACCTGGTTATATTAGATTATTTAGCTCTGCTGGATTATCTGGTTCTTTTGGAGAACCTGGTTCTGATGGATTACCTGGTTCTGTTGACCTGGTTCTTTTGGAGAACCTGGTTCTGCTGGATTACCTGGTTCTGTTGGAGCGGCTGGACGTCCTCCCTGTGCTCTGCACCGTTTTGTTCTGGTACACCGTGTCTCCGCTGTCATTGCGTCTGCGGCCCAGAGTGAATTCCAGCGTCTCGTTCAGACCGAACTCTCGCTCCAGGCTGCTCAGGTCCACCTCGCCCGGTCCCAGCTCTGACGAGAACAAGCCGCCGCCCTCCGTCAGCAGCTGATTGGTGGAGATGTTGATGAGCAGCTCGTCGGGGCTGATTCGTCCGTCCAGCAGGACCCTCCAGATGAGGTTCGGTGAATCTGGTCCTGAGTCCAGGACTCCAGCGGCAGCGGCAGGGTTCACAGTGCTGCCTGTGTGACTGCTGTTTCCTTCTGAGGGACGAGAGAGAGTTCAAAACGACATCGTCACTTCAACAGTCGCTTAAAACCAAATATATATTATAAATATCTGTCCTCTAAGTTTCACCTCCATGTTTGGTCATATCATAAACACCTCGATATCAGTCTGATGTAACTTTGACCTGAGAGTTGAATCAACTTCTTTCTGACACAGAAACTGAATAGAAGCATCACAAGAGTAAGATTTATTCTACATAATAAACTGCTTATTCAGTGTATATATATATATATATATATATATATATATATAGAAAGATAATAAATTCATTCAGTTGTTAACAACTTCGATTTTTGCAGAAAATGTTCAAGCGTGGATGAATAATATGAGGAGGAACAGAAGAGGAAGACGAGGGGATAGAGTCTGTGTCTGTAATGTGACGTCTGTGTAGAACGTCTCCTCGCACCAGCAGCAGCTGAAGTGGCGTAATGGCCCGGACGGTCAGCTGAGCGAGCTGAGAGCCGCAGGAAGGCCATTACCGCTCATGTTTGCGATGCAGCCGTTTTTTTGAAAAAGGGGAGAAAACACCACAAAGTCTGAATTTTTCATCGGCTCTCGATCTCCTTTATGTGTCTGTACGATGAATAATGCAGAGATCTGAAGGGCCATCGCACACACGTCCAGAGAAACAGCCGAGAACAGCGTGAAGCTTCTGACCCATTTTGACTCGTCTGCTAATAAACCACTGGAGCTGAAGACTTCTTTCTGTTCGAGCTCCGTCAGTATGACCACACGTGGAGTCGATATAAATATCAGCTCATAAGGAACCAAACACAATACTTGAACTCTTGACCTATGAACTCATTAATAGAAATGTATGACCGCAGTTTATATAGATAGACGACATTATGGTTCCCTAAAGGTGAAAGCAAAATGTGTGGATCGCCCCCTGGTGGTTGGCTGCAGTATAGGTCATAAACCTACTCAAATGGGATGTGTTACCAACGTTAGTCTCCACCTGTGAATTTTGGCGCAGCTGCTCCGTCCTGGTCGCAGTCGATGGCCGCCGCCTCCTCGTACACCTCATTGGTCTCTTGGCCCTTCTGGCCGTCTGCGGCCCCTGGCTCCAGCTGGCCCTCAGGGCCCGTCTGCTCGTAGACACTGCTGTTCGGGGACAGCAGCGTCCCCACCTCCACCGATGCCTCACCGGCTGAGGTGTCGGACCCGGTGTAGACGGGAGGAGGCGGGATGGGCGGCAGGGAGTCCCGCAGGACGGTGTATTCGTAGGTGATGTACGGAATTCGTCCGTTCTGGTTCCAAACCTGAGTGAGGACAAGAAGGTGAGTTGAGACAAATTCTGGTTCATGAATCCAGACGTGGTCCTCGAGCTCCTTGTGATGAAGAACAAAGAGATGAAGTAGCAGATAAAAGACGAGACACAACAAGCTCTTCCTTTATTAAACAGTGTGTGATGAAGGAACACATGAAGGTGAGTGAGGACAGGTGAAGACAGGTGAGACCTGAGACGTACCAGGATATTGATCGCCTGATCGATGGGGCCTTTGACGACGATGTACTCGATCCCGGTCTCGTACACGTCCATGGGTCGACGGTACTTGAAGACAGTGCCGGCAGCGTGGAAGTTCTGAGGAGTGTCCACCTTGTAGGCTCCGTTGAAGAAGAAGTTTCCCGCCTGGTCGGTCACAGCTGGGGAGTAAAAGACACATTAGACATTTTCACAAGACTCTTAAGTCGTGTTTCCACTGCAGGAACTTTCAGATGAAACTAGGAACCATTGCAGGAACTCATTGTGTTTCCACTCCAGGGACCAGGGTCTCATGAAAGTTCCAAGTAAATTCAAGAACTCACCCAGAAGATCCGCTGACTTCTTCCTCTCAATGATCTGGATGTCCCATGATCCTTCAGGGATTTGAGTAATAAAAGAGTAACCTGGATGGCAAGAAACCAGAAGGACCTTTAATCTCTGTATTTCCTATTTAATCTGTGCATCATTTGTACTTTTCATACTCAACTGAGTAGACAAATGAAAAGAATGTTTTCTCCTTGTAATTTTCATTTATGAATTCTAGACTGTAAATAAAGAAACAGTGAGTGAGTAAGACCAAATTGTTTGTTTTAAAAAAGAAATTCACAGAACTGCAGGTTAACTCTAAAGGTTTGAAGGTTCTTACCGAGAGTCGAGGCTCCGCGGCGGAAGTTGCCGGTGACTCTGCTGCAGCTGCTGCCGTCGCCCTGACAGACGCCGCACTTATCCAAGGTGTTGGAGGAAAACAGAACTCCGTCACATCCGATTGGCTGAGCAGAAGAGCAGAGGAGGTGGAGATAAGAAAGAAAATGTAAATCATAAATAAATCAAATTATCAGTAATAACACGGTAGCAACATAGAGAGGCCAGTTAATATTTTTTGTGAGATCAGATTATTTTGAATACAATGAGCCTGACATGAATTAAATGTGCACTTCTCTTTCTCTACTAAGTGTTTTTAGATTTAAATAAAAAAACATATTTCTAAATGACAACCAAGGTCCTTTTCCTCCGTCACTTCCAACCTGAGCATTGCGTGTCGGAGGTAAACCAGTAAGAACAAAGTAAATACGCAGCTGGACTCACCTCACACTTACCGTCCACGCAGACGCCGCGGTAGCTGCTGTACTTGCAGGACGTTCCGTCTCGAGCCGTCACCATCAGCTGCCTCTGGCCGTCGGTCGTGGTGCAGTGGAGGTCACAGGGGTTACTTGAGATGTGAACGTAGTCGGCTGGAGGAAAACGCAGGTCAAAGGTCACTATCTTACTTCGTTCTAGTTCTAGTTCTCTTTAGGTAGGACCTCGATAGAGGGCAGCGTTTGTATAAGAGATTATTGGATTTATGGGTCTGAACGCGGGACAAGCTTCATGTGTTTGTTCCATAGTTTCATTTGATCTTGTAATTTAGGGACTAAAGAGTTTTGTCTGACATACGTACGTCCTGTCGTCATCTCCTACGCAGGCTGCGTCTAACTGTACTTGACTCTGATTGGTTTGTAGACGGCGTGTTGTCAGTTTGAAAACCATGAAATCATATCAGACTGTTTAAACTTTAAATGAAAGATTCAGCAGCTGAGCAGCAGAGACCTCAGTCACCTCTGGTGTGTTTCTGGAGGTAATGGGGGGTTTTACGAGTGTTATTACCAGGATACAGAGGTTTCCACTGGTAGTTCCTCCCACTGTAAAGCTGCGAGTTAAAGGACCAGCACTGCTCCTCTCTGAAGCTCCGCCCAGCGGCCGGACACTCCTGCGGGGCAGAGACACGACACCATTTAAAGACTGTTTTACAGAGTGTTCACAAATAAATTCTCTGCAAGTGTTTATTTGTTCGGGAAAGGTTTTCTGAGCGATGACTCGGAGCCTCGCCCGGCTTGACTTTCAGACGACCACATGCTGTCACGCCTGGAAGCTTCCCGCCACAACCACAGTCCTCTGCTGTGAGCCAATCAGAAGAGCTTGTTTTAATACAGAGGGGAAGTGTGTGACTCACCTTAGTGTTGCAGAGGTGATACTTCTTAGCGGTTCCTGTGCACGTCATGTTGTCTTTCCCAGCAGCAACTTTATTTCTTTGGACAGAAAACAAACATGTAAAGAATTAACAACAACAACAACAATATAAGTGTGTGTGTGTGTGTGTGTGTGTGTGTGCGTGTGTGTGCAGACCTCTGTTTGAGGCAGTGTCTTTCTTGTGACATCACGCCGCCTCCACAGGTTCGAGTGCAGGCGGTCCACTTGGCCCACTCCCCCCACCAGTACGTGGTCACCTCCAGCTCCTCCTCCAGACTGTTAGAGGCCACAGCCTCCTCCTACACACAGACACACACAGACACACACACACACACACACACACACACACACACACACACACACACACACACACACAGCCATGTCTTTACCTTTTTGTCCTCATAAAGATGACAAGTCCCCATAATTCACATTCAGAGTAAATCTGTGAGTAATGATCGTCACCTTACCAGCATCCAAACTAACACGTGGTATTGGCTATATACAGTATTAAATCTTTTTATTTAAATATATTACTTCATGAAATAACTTTAGTTTGTGTGTCTGTACTTTTTCCAACACTTTGAGCACATTTTAACGATTCGATGTAATAACACAGATAACTGTGATAAGAACCACGATGATCGTTTCATCTCTAATTACAATAATAACTCTTACATGTTGTGTGTCTGGTTGTGTAACAGCAGTAGTTGTAATGGACGTAGTGGTACTCTGGTTCCACCGTGCTGCACAAGCGAGTGCGTCAGAAGCCAATAGAATGACAGCGGACGAGCGTCAGAGCGTTTTGTTCTGAGGCTCCGTCGTGTGAAGACGCTCAAACATTTCACACATTCCCGATGTGCAGCGGCAGCGTTAATTCAGGCCGGTGGCTGCGTCCCGTCACTCGGACAGATTCATCGCAGTGACCACTGGAATGTGCACTGAGCTCCTTATAAAAGGTGTGAGACAGAGCAGCTGCGAGAGAGGGCGAGAGACATTGGAAATACCAGACAGAGGGCGTAAGTGAGAGAGAGGGAGACAGAACGGGGGAGAGTGAGAAGATGATGAGTCGACTGAAAAGAGAGAGATTCGACAGCGAATCGTCACCGAGCTCAGACTCATGAGTTTATTTTTATTTCACTTCTCTGGATTAAATTCTGCCGTTTGATCTCTTTTGGGAATATTGGACGATGACAACAGATCTAATCCGTCTTCACTGAAAAACTGAAAACAAGCAGGACAAAGAAGATATGATCATCAGATTGACAGGTGGATTGTTGTAAGGATTTTGGTTCCTCCCACGCTGAAGCTTACAAGAGAACCAGCTGCCAGGCAGAGTTAGTTATGTTTAGACAAATAAAACCACTTTAGGAGAATAACACTTTTGTTCTTTGCTCGTGACAACATCAGTAACTTTAGGGGATTTGAATAAATGACAAATGCTTTTATTTTTACCGTGTGGAATCATTTAACAGTTGTATTTTCACATTTCAGTCCTGACTCTTGAAATGATGACTGAAAATAAATGAACATGAAGATATTAACGTGTTTTCTTCCAAACACAGAGCTGCCGTCTAAATGTAGGTGCATCAGGGAATGTAAAGACATTAGTGAGGAACTTTAAAAAGTGGAAATGTTGCTTGACATCATGCAGACGACATGAAGTTGGGTTAAAAACACTCGACTGTACTCGCTGACATCAATCACATTTTTGCTCCCTGCTTGGAAACTGCATTTTTATTAGCCAGCATTATTACAAAAGAATGTGGTGCAGACCAGATGATATGACTCGAACCTGAATACTCAGTGTTTTGGCAAATGCTCAGTAGCACACAAATACAGGCAAAAATAAATATTGGAGTTTCCTCAAAAGCCACCAGTGTAATTAATAATGAAAGTTACGTACAAGACCTTTAATGATCAAACAGAAAAATATTTAGTTAACTTTAAAATCTTAGCATCAGTATGATAATCCGGTTTCTGTGATGAAATTCTAACTCAACACTGTTTGAAAAGAAATTGGACCAAAAGTTCTCTGCAGCTCGATCGACTTTAACTATTTAGACCAAAACTTTGTTTGATTAAAAAATGTCTGGTCTTCTGAGACATCTACGGGTATTTCTAGTTTTAGTTTTCAAATTGACTCACAGCTCATTTTGTCCGGCGTCATCACAATCTGGTCAAAGAAGTCTGAGTTTGTTAAAACCACCAGTCAAACCTGATTTTCAGGGACATCAGCAGTGAGTTGTGTACCTGAAGCCCCCTGGTGGACAGGTTCCCCACAGACACTGCCAGCGTCAGGAAGCCCAGCAGGACCACACCCGACTCCCCACATCGATCCCATGACCTCACCCTCATCCTGGTTCATCAGAGGGAGAAACAAGTCAGATCATTGCTGGTGTTCACCCGAACCAGCAAACTGAACCATGTGCACAATGTGAAAAATACACAAAACTTCCAAATATTACAATATATATTTGGAATATTGGTGTTTTTTAAGTCTTAAAACCATCACGACTACTTCAACACACATTGAAGTAATGAAACGTGAAGGTGTTCGTCTGGAGGAGCTGCTGTGATGAAGCTTCTCTCTGGGCTTCATCACACTACGGCTGTTTTCTTTTCACGTGGACTGAGACAGGAGATGATGTCCAGAGTCTTTGTTCGAAGCCTGAAGATGAATGTCTGACGCTGCGTCTTCTCCTCCAGACGTCTTGAAGTTGTCACTGCAGTTTATTCGTGTTTACGGAATTAGTGTAAAGGCAGCACGTACAAATCCTTGATGCTAAACGTAACCACACAGTGTGAAGCAAGAAGCAGATGGTCATAGACACGTTTTGACCAAGCGTGACCACCGAGACGTAACCTGTTGGTTTGTGAGCTGCTGTTTCGAAGCCTTGAAGTTTGACATTTCTCCGACGCCATCTTGGTTTTCTTAAACCAGAAGTAACCTTCTTAACCTCGAGGACACGGCTGAGCAGCTATCATATGAGCAAGTTTGGTTTTTACGTGCACAAAGTTTGAGACTAACTAAACGCAATGATAACCAAACCCCTTAGGAAAATGTTTACTAACGTTATAAGTGTGAGAAGTGTAGTCAGACTTCTATAGACACAACCAGTGGAGTTGCCCTCTACTGGTCACTTCAGAGACTACAGGTTTCAGGTTTCCACATTGGCTTCACTTGTCTACATCCATTTTTTTATATGCAGTTTATGGTTTAACCCAAATCTCCCTGTTTGTGATGAAAGTCTTTTTTCCCGAAACACAGAGCAGCTACTGTTTGGATTAATTGACGGAGTCTGGCCCAGAAACGTGTCTGTGTTTCTAGAAGCACCAGTGATGAGTGATTAACAAAGGCTCAAGGGTACGAGAGGAAATATCGTGACCACTAATGACTTCTTGTGGTGTTAGAAACCCGGGTTCAGGCCCTCATGGTGAATAGTGGATGAAAGTGTATTGCTGAGACGTGTGGGTGTTTTTTCATGTCGTTCCAGATTGAGGCTTCTCCTGCTTCCAAACCCACAGACGGGCCTGGAGCTCGATTTCTTTTTCTCTTTCATGCCACAGGAAGACATTTGTGGTCCTAATATTTCCTCTCGGACTCCTCAGTGAAATCTCTCGCCTCGCTGAATATCTGTGGTTGTTGGGGGGGTTGGAGGTGGGGGGGGGGGGTTCCTGAAGAGCTGCTACTGTATCACAGACAGAGTCAATCAAGATGACTCAAGATGACGCACGCAGAAGTAACTACAGAGGAAATTCAAACAGCAGAAAACTGCACCAACTCACTGTTTTCAGAACGCTACGGAAACTGGATGCAGAGTTTGTGTTTCACGTGTGAAGAAGCAGCAGGAGATTGTCGGGTCGGACTCGTTCACATCAACAGGAAACTGTGAGAAACATTCAGAACGTCGACAGCGGCGTTGGTCCTTATCTCCAAAAGCTCTGGAATCTCATCGTCTTCCCAAGTTGACGTCTTCATCTTCATTAGCTCCTCTTTTTCATGCTGAGGTATTTGTTTTGTTTCAGTTTCACATCTGTCACATGTTAGTTAAGTGTCTACAAAGCTCCTGCCTCACATTATGACCTTAATTGCATTAGAGTTGTTCCCACAAACGTCGGTAGCAGAAAGAAGTTGTGGATTACAGCATCAGGTAACCCAGTACGCACTGTCACGGCTGCAGGCACGTTTTCTCAGACAACGCACACTCGGGCCAGAGGCGGCGTGCCAGCGGCAGGTATTTGAATGTGCTGGCGGCGTTCGGCGTGCTGGCGCTGGCAGGTGGAGGGTGACACAGACGGGCTGTTGAGAGGCCACAGGTGTTGGAGACGGGAGTTGGACAGAAGAGGGGCCCGTGTAAAAGTTAAACAAGCCTCAGTGTGCTGGAAGGACCGAGGCAAGTTTCCTAGGACTTTCCACAGGTGGACCTTTGTGTGGCTGAGCTATAGGAAGTCTGCCTCAGACTATAAGGAAGTGTAGATGTCTGCATGTAAAGGCTAACATGAACAGACACAGGAAAAGGAGGGAACTTTTTAAAAAAAAGACTCAATGAAGCCTTTGATTTGGAAACTCTGCAGAACGGGGGCTCTGAAAATGTGCATCTGCTCCTTTGTGGCCGTTTGAATTCACAGAAGCTACAGAAACATCTCAACCCCATGAACGTGTTCGGTTGATTTATATGATCTATATTAATGTATAGCTTGGATTTCTAGCTCTGTCAAACAGCTGTTAAACTTCTGTTTTTCTATCTTTAAACTGAACTAAACTGGACAGAACTTTCCAGGAATCTTTGTGTGTCTTTGTTTCTCTGTGGAGTAAAAGTCTCGTCCAGTAAAAACATCCTGAAAAACATTCGAGTGCAGTTGTTTTAGCGCTGCTGCTTTCGAGGATGCGAATGTTTAAAGGACGATTTTAAAGTTGTCTATTTATTCTTATATGTTACACAGAATTTTATGCATTTGTGATTTTAGTCATTTGTTTTTTATGTGGCTCTGTAAAACACTTTGTTTAATCATATCTATATAGTTTTACATATATAAACTTTACTTATACAGAAATACATTCATGTGTGTGTGTAAATTCACATGCACATATAGATTAATTCTAATTTACTGAGAAATAGACTCAAATCTTTCTGCCCCATCAACTGTCGACTGGATCTTTTGTTGCTTTCGCACAAACTTAAATATGATAATAGAATTATTCTTCAGTAAATAACAGATCAAATATAATGAATTGAATTTCTTGTATATCGATCCACTAACTCCACAAACATCTGTCTGTGACTCTCACATCTCGAGAACCGTTCTTCTTATCGGCTTCACACTTGTTCACGTGTTCAATATGAATAACATTTGAATAAAAAGGAAAAACGGTGTCTTGCAGTCTGTGAAAATGAGGAAGCGCGACTGAGATGAACATTTCTTCTACGTCCTCACAGCGATAAACTGACCCGTCACATCATCTCGATTATTACGTTATCTGTATTTCACCACCATGATCTCCGTCATAGCAACTACATTCATAGAGTCACTGCCTCTTGAGCAATTTGTCTACAGAGTAAAAGCACAATGTTCGAAAGAAGTTGTGCACGGCTCGATTCCTGCAGGTCACTTTTACAGGTTCAGAAATAAAACTGCAACCAGCGACACCAGACTGTCAAAAAACTGAAAACACAATAACTCTGTAAACATTTTAAACCATTTGAGCTAAAACCTCAGGGAAACACTTTCGGTTGCAACGTCTGAATCAGCAGAATTCGGGGGAGCTGATTTCAGGAGGCTTTGTGCTGCACACGTGCACACACACACTCACACACACTCACACACACACACACTCACACACACACACTCACACACTCACACACAGACAGACAGAGTTTCTAGGAAAGGGCTCATAGTACATCCCGTGTCCTCAGGTCCAGTTAGGCAGCCTTGTTAAAATAAGCAAACAGCTCGTCCCGCCCTGTTTGCAGTCTGGCTTTCTCTGGCACTAAATATTGGTGACAGGTGTCTTAAAGCAGGCGCAGCCGCACCTGGACTTCATTATCCAACCAGACACACACACACAGGGAGACGGACACTCAGTCAGACACAGCTACACATGTGAAGGCATTTAGCCAGTGGCGGGAGCGAGTGCACACTCATACACGACGGCCACCGTGCACGCTCATGCCTGAGCCACGTGCTCGTACAGGTATGCAAATGTCCCAGCATGAATGTACACACTCAGAAACACACACACACACACACTTTCTCTTACTCTGCCTCACTGCGGCTGACAGACCATCACAGACACAACACAACCTCTTGCTTCTTTATCAGGCCTGGACCTGAAGCTGAGATGTTGCCCTCAAATGGTCTCTGGAAGACGTGGACTGACTAAAAGACGGGACTCTGAAGCGTCATCACTTTGACAAAAGGTTCTCACTTCCTCCCAGTGACCCTTGTTTTTACCACAGCGCCCTCATTTGGCCACAATGGTCTCATCAGACCATGTTCTTATTTCCTGGAACATTGTCAATTTAAAATGTCCTCATTTTGCAGATATGCTAAATGTTTTGGGAAATGTCCCAATTTATTGAGATGGCGTATTTTTGCTCCAATAACAATAACACTTTGGCAGTGTGACCACAGTCGGCTGAAAGTTTGGACAGTTTCCCACAATCTCCTCAATGTACCTTGGTGTCTTCGCTGTGTCTCATCTCCTTACGTCCCTGAAACAGTCTCACTTTGTCAAACTGTCCTCGCTTTGCAATTTCGGCACCAATTCATAGCTGTGATGTCTTCATTTTACCACAGAGTCCTCGCTTTGTGGTAAAGACCCTAGTTTTACGACCTCATCGCTTGCTGTGATGTCCCCACTCTACCAGAGTGTCTTCTGGATCCTGCTTACTTCACCATAATGTCCTCACTTTGCTGCACTTTACTGAATTCCTCACTTTAATGACCCTCAGTTTGGCACAATTGCTGCGATGTCCCCACTTTGTGTTTCTTCAGATGTGTCTTCGGGAGGCTGAAACTTCTCTACTTTACCACAATGTTCTCAGTGTCCACTTTACCAGTAGTGAGGACACTTTGCCGAGATGACTTCACGTTAGCATCCTTTGAAAAGGCCCTAATTTTCACACTGTCTTTTGCGATGAGCCCACACTGTCCCAGTAATGTCCTCACTCCAACACAATGTCCTCAATGTTTCTACAGATTCTAGTAAATGTCCTCACTTTGCTACAATGTATCTTTCTATTTCATGCGCACACACACACACACACACACACACACACACACACACACACACACACACACACACTCACACACTCACACACACACACACACACACACACACACACACACACACAATCGTCCTGTCGCTTCCTGCTCGTCCAAACAGGGTCTTCCTCCTTCCTCCTCCCCTCTGCTCTGGGCAGTTCCCTGAGGACAAAAGTAAACACCGTCCCCTCATACTCCCTGCCCCCCCCCCCTGTAATGTCCCCACCCGGGGCCCCTCGCCGTCGTCTTGTTTTTGTAGCGCTGGCAGCCTCAGCAGACAGACAGATGGACGCAGTGAGGTTGAACTGCAGCAGAACGGTCAGAGCCGTTCATCAGGTCAAGTTTATTTTCTAACACTGGACGTCAGCGACCACCTGCAACATGAATACCACACTGAACTAATGAGACTGTCACTCAATTAATTAATTGATGATTTCAATATTAATTATTAAAAAGAACAGACTTTACATTGACGTTTCAGTGACAACAGGAGTGATGCTGGGTCTCATTTAACAAATTCAAATAAACACATTTAATTTGATGAGAGACGGACATTCGTTAATACGAGAACGACTACAGACACAGACTACAGACACAGACTACAGACACAGACTACAGACACAAATCATTTCTCTGCTGAGGACCAACTGTCTCTCAAACCGAATCCAGTTTCACCAAATCACACACACATGAATTATTCCCTGGGAAAAAGGTAACAACACCAAAAAACGTCTTTTAAGAAAAACGTCTCTCACTCTTTAGTTCACCTGTCACTCAGAATATGTTGCGCATGAGAGCGATGTTCGTGCATGGGATTTTCCTGTGGACTAACTAACAATCAAACACTGATGAAAGCATAATAATAATAATGTTTTGTTCTATGATTGTGTTGCAATATATCGATTATGGCAGAATTGTTGTATCGTGATATATATCGTTATCATGAGCCATGTATCGATGGTATTGTAATGAATGTGTAGACAGCTAGCTCTAAGGTGTCACGTGGTCGTAATAGAAAGTCATAATATGCAGAGCTGCATTTGAGAGGTGGTTAAAATGTTAAGACCATTTTGTTGATTAGATTTGGACAAGAATCACTGCAAACCTAAAAATGAAAAAATATGAAAAATTAGTGCGACATTCTAGTTATGAGAAGAAATGAGTCTCTCTCTCTCTCTCAACCAGTTTCCTCTTTTTCCTCGTCAGTACTGCCGTCTTTCTGGTTGGAGGACGACCGCTCTACCCCTCAGCCACAGGCGCCACACTGTACTTTGGAGTACTGGAGTACTGGAGTACTGGAGTACTATGGAGTACTATGGAGTACTGGAGTACTGGAATACTATGGAGTACTGCGGTTGAAGGTGCTGATGCTGCTAGTAATACCATCATGATGTTACCATGGCAACCAAATGAAGCTCTTCATTCATTTTCTCCATTCAAACAGAAATACTACTACCCCCCCCCCCCCCCCCCCCCCCCCCCCCCCCGCCCACGTAGGTGATGACCACAGGACGTACGTATGCCAGAGGAATTCTTTAGTAGAACTAACAGATGAAATGAAACCGTGGATCAAACACATGAAGCTTCAGACTCTCAGGTGTGAAGAGATGTTTGAGCTGCAGATCTTTAAATCGGTGTTTCACTGAGCTGATGATGTAACGTTAAACGTGACGTCTGATATCTGATCCTCCAACAAACCCATCAGTTGAACTCCTGACTGTGGAACTGACTCTAACGTTTCCTCATGTTCACACCAGGACCTGATTTTACACTGTAAAGAGAAAGTTGTTGTGTCGGAGCTGAAAGTGAAACTCGACACTGGACCAGGAGATTTTATCCTGTAATTCTCTGCAGCAGTTTAGAGCCACAAAAACCACAATCCACAGTTTGACAAGTAGCACTGGCACCAACACACACACACACACACACACACACACACACACACACACACACACACACACACACACACACACACACACACACACATATCCCAACAGCTGACAAGTTTCCAGACAGACTCTGGCCTCTCCAGACACACACACACACACACACACACGTACACACATGCGCCTTAAAAAAAACACACACTTCTGAAAGAGAGTCAGCATTATTTTGTGGATTTGTTTTGGTCTGGTGCAAAACACAAGTCTCATTGGCTCTGGTGCACCTCGTAAACACACACACACACACACACACACACACACACACACACACACACACACACACACAGAGAGCTGAGGCAAACCACATCAGCCCATGCAGACATGCAAATAGCCAACACACACAGCTAACACACCTATACAAGCACATGCAAACACACAGAATTACACACAAACTCCACACAACTTACACAAGCGTTAACACAACATACACACTCTCTGTCGTGCACACACACACATACACACACACACACACTCAGTTTCAAATATTTACCCGCTCACCTCGCCTGCAGCAGTCCAAGGGCGTCTCGCTCTGAGTTGAGGATGCCACTCAATGTGTGTGCATGTGAGAGTGTGTGTGAGAGTGTGTGTGTGAGTGTGTGCGTGTGTGGGTGTGTGTTAGTGTGCTAGTGACAGCAAGTGGTGTGTTAGTGAATGGTGCTGCTGTTGCTGTGGAGTGAAGAGGGAGAGACAGAGAAGAGGAAGAAAGAAAGGGAGGGAGGGAGGTAAGGTGTACTCTCCCTGCATCCCTCTTCCTCCTCCTCCCTCCTCCTCCTCCTCCCTCCTCCTCCTCCTCCTCCTCCTCCTCCTCAGTCAGCAGGAGCAGCAGAGCGGCAGCCGACGGAGACAGAGGGAGGATCTGAGTTCCACAAAGACAGAGGAGTAACTGACAGAGCATCTGAATGAACTGAGACAATCAGAAGAACATTAATTACATGTTCACTTCGTCCAAATGTTCCTTCACTCTGCACCTTCCTGCTGTTTCCCTCCAGACGGACAGACAGAGCCACAGACAGAGCCACAGACAGAGCCACAGACAGAGCCACAGACAGAGCCACAGACAGACAGACGGGAACTCCCCACTTCCCACAGTGCTCTGCTCCCCTGAGTCCTCTGCCTCCATCCTGAGCTGGAACTTTCTCATTCATTTCTGCACTGATATGGATTTTTTATTTTTTTTATGTAAGCTGATCTCCTCTCAGCTTTTGCCAAAGTTCACGCTGCTGTGGTTGTTTTCACAGAATAATTAACTTGAATCAGATTCTATAAAATAATAATCAGAGGGCAATTTGTAACCAGAGCCGAACCAAAGCATCCACAACTGCATCTCCCTTCATAATCTGTAAACATGAGATGGAGCTGTGTGTGCACGTAGAGAGTTTGTGTGAGCAGGTCGGTGTGGACATTAAAACAAATCAAAGTTCTTTAAGTGACAGTGTTAGAACAATTTTATAATTTCAGTAACATAACATTTAGATTCTATGTCTGTTTCATCATCTGTAGTTTGTTTTTAATGCATCTCCTCTTGTGCTACGTCTTCCCAGCTAATACAGGCAGACAGCGTTTTTTAACTCTTAAAGGTCTGTTAAAACATCCATAAAGATTTTATGGTTTTTGGTAGGAAGGTAGGATTCAGCATAAACTCAGTAGAGACCACTTCCCCTGTGTCCTACATACATACAGTTCATACTGCCGGGGTGTACACCTGTTTATTAATTGTATTACTACTGAACGCATCATGCACTTTCTCCTCATTTACACGTGAAAAGTGTGACGCGTGAGATATGAGATGTGCGTTTCACATTCATACAGATTGGTGGAGTTAGTCGGTAGATCTCAGGTCTCAAGTTATTAAAAGGCCACGGCCAGAATATCGGAGGCTTCTAGAAGGTCCATCGAGTCAAAGCTATTCTGATAAGCAAGTAGGACCCTTAAGGGCTTTATAGAATAAACAATGAGATGATGAAATGATGTTATTGTCGCAGCAGAGTTATAAGGAAAGCAGAAACAGCCTGTTGGTGCCTGCTTCTTTTTCTGAAATGTGAACGTGTCGTTTCTGAAGCAGCTGGATAAAAATCATATTCACATAATTTACACACCGGTAGACAGATATAACTTTCAATGAGAAAATGTTCCTGCTCAATTATGAGGCAGACGCGTCTTCAGTTCTCTACCCAGTGACATCAGCGTCTGGTTAACGTCCCCGCGGAGGTTCAGCAGGAGGGACTCCCCACCACTCCGAACTGAAGAAGCCTCTTGGACGAGCGGACTCGTCTCAAGTCCAGTTGCGTTCGGTTCAACTCTTCTCCGATGACACCAATGATAAAATGTTTTCTGGCAGCACCGGCCAGCGGGAGAGTCTGAGGTGCGATAGGATTTCCTAACCGAGACGAGACCGAGATGTCAACTTTATGTCAATGTGATAAAAACGAAAAAAGTCGCATCTTCAATTTCACACCTGTTTTTATTATTGCACGCAGACTTTGACCTTGCCTTGTGTCTTTGACATTTCTTGTTACTTACCAATGTCACACTGGTGTTTGTTCAACTGGTCGTGTTTCTCGTGAGTTTGATGACATGAAAACAGGGTGACACTGATTTAGCCGAGAGTTCAGAGGCCAGTGGGAGTCGAATGATCTCGATGCTAGAGGCTAGCAGGCCGATGCTAGCCGACACAGGATCAGGCTTTTGAAAGAGCTGGGGTTCAGGCTGATCGAAGGATCGACGTCTCTGAGGTTCACGCTCACTTCTTGGGTTTCCACCCCTCAGATATCTCAGTGAGGGGACTGCTCATCGGAGACTGGATTCTCTCAGGCCCACGTCAGGTCTGCTGGGGCCATGTTTGGTCCGTTCACACTGTCGACACAGGACTTTTCTCAGTTCAGTTTTCATTCATGTATTTAACCCATGTTTTATTGCTGTTTGCCACTGGAGACGTATTTAATTTGTTCTCATTTAACTCATATTCACCAGTCCAGGCTTCCATGCCTGAACTTTGGTCGTCTTAGGGAAACCTCACAGAAACGTGTAAACGTGTCCACTACATCCAGATTTATATTTGGATCTGCACCAAATTACACATAAATATCAGTCGTCTGAATATGTCAGATTTTGCAAAATGTCAAAAAAACACGTCCTGTCACACAATGTTAAAGAAAGTGATGAAAAATATACCTGGACTAATTTTGAGTTCTGCCTTTGCTCGTCTTCCATCCTTCCACCAAGTTTCATGGAAATCTGTTAAGTAGTTTTTGCGTAATTCTGCAAAAAAAACAAAAGCACGGGGTGAAAACATAACCTCCTCCTCAGAGGTAATTAATACAGAAGCAGGTAAAGTTCAGAAATTGTTCACAAGTAGTTTGGAAATTCAAATGTAATAACTGGTGAAGGTGTCACAAGGAACAAATTCCTGAAATAAATGGATAAATTTATGTGTGTGATGTGTGTGATGTGTGTGTGATGTGTGTGTGGTGTGTGTGTGATGTGTGTGATGTGTGTGTGATGTGTGTGTGATGTGTGTGTGGTGTGTGTGTGATGTGTGTGATGTGTGTGTGATGTGTGTGTGGTGTGTGTGATGTGTGTGTGATGTGTGTGATGTGTGTGTGATGTGTGTGATGTGTGTGTGATGTGTGTGTGATGTGTGTGTGATGTGTGTGTGGTGTGTGTGTGATGTGTGTGTGATGTGTGTGTGGTGTGTGTGTGATGTGTGTGATGTGTGTGTGATGTGTGTGTGATGTGTTATGTGTGTGATGTGTGTGTGATGTGTGTGTGATGTGTGTGTGAGATGTGTGTGAGATGTGTGTGTGATGTGTGTGTGATGTGTGTGTGGTGTGTGTGTGATGTGTGTGTGGTGTGTGTGTGATGTGTGTGTGATGTGTGTGATGTGTGTGTGGTGTGTGTGATGTGTGTGTGATGTGTGTGTGTGTGATGTGTGTGTGATGTGTGTGTGATGTGTGTGTGTGTGATGTGTGTGTGATGTGTGTGTGATGTGTGTGTGATGTGTGTGTGTGATGTGTGTGTGATGTGTGTGTGGTGTGTGTGTGGTGTGTGTGAGATGTGTGTGTGGTGTGTGTGTGTGATGTGTGTGTGATGTGTGTGTGTGTGATGTGTGTGATGTGTGTGTGTGTGATGTGTGTGTGGTGTGTGTGATGTGTGTGTGATGTGTGTGACATGACGCGATGAGCAGATAAAGTTTTGCCCCGTGATCTGATCCCAGGAACTTCTCCTTTAAGTGACGGCGACCTGGGAATCCTCCTTCTGCGAAACACACAGACGAAGCCAGAAACAGATGGAGGACAGCGATTCAGACGGAGGAATGAGACGAGGAGAGTGAATGATGAGAGGAGGACGAGCAGACGTCTGAGGACCACCGTGTCTGCCCACCATGTCGTCTTCCCCTCTTCTCCTCATCTGTCTGTCTGCCTCCTCCTCTCCCCTCCGCTTTATTACGATTCCTCTTCTCCTCTCTTCATGTTTTTCTCTACCTTCTTCTGCTGTTATTTCTCACCCCTCCCGCTCCTCCTCTCCCTGTGTTTCTTTCTCTCCTCTTTCCGTCACACTCCTTCCTTCGCTTCTCTCTGTTTCTTCAGCTGTGTCTCTGCAGCTTTGCACTTGTTCTCTCTGTTATTCTCTTGTCTCTTCTCCCTTGATCTCTCACTTCATTCTCTTCATGGACATTTAATCAGATTAAAACAGGACACGTCCCAACCATTTTACAGTCAATTATCTGAGGGCGTTTTAATTTGACCATTATGATGGTTCCTGGTTGGATAAATAAGCCGGGTCCTGTAGTTTGGTGCAAATAAATCAACCACGACCTCAAGTTATGATTGTGTTGAGAGCAAAAGAGTGAAGTGCCTGAAGTGCCTCAGCCACAGAGATCAGCCAGAAGGTCGCCTGGACCTGAAACTCCTACAGAAAGTGTTTGTGTGGAGAAATGTTTGACTTGTGTAACAATCGTGTGGACCTGCTCTTAGTTCTGCTGCTCTAGAATGTCGGGGGACACATGTCACATGGAGCTTTTCTCTCTCTCTATCACATTAATGTCTAATCAACACATGTTACTGACGTGACTTCTTCACCAGAGTCCTGCTGCTTCATCGTTTGCAGATCCAGGATCAGAGCTGCCGTCACATCGTGGATCCTGATGGTGTCAGCTGACACGTCTCCTCACATCTTCTGCCATCAGTAACTCCTCAGTTCCTCTGCTCCTTCATCTCCATCACACATTCTGTAGAAACACTTTAAACATGAAGTTACAAACTGGTTCTTCTCATGTAGTGAATCCTGTCGTTGTGTTGATGTGTTCAGGTCCATCAGCATCTGTTGGACTTGTGTCCTGGGAGACGATCCTCACATGGGACTGAGCTTCATTCACTGATCACTAAGTGTCTCTGGAGTTTGACTCTAGTTGAGTTAAGAACAGAGGAAGTTGCTTCTTGTTAACGTCTGTGAGACAATTCAAATGAAATGTGATCGATTTGAATTTGTTTGTCCAAATGTGTTTTATGAGAGCACATTTATAAATAATATTCATTTATATATATATTGTTATTGTTTGTATAATTTCCTGCCACATAGGATCATTTTAAGCCTCTGATACTTCAACATTTCCCATCTGGCAGCCTCCCTCCCTCCCCCCCGCTCCGTCTGCTGCCTACATTAGCCACCGCTCTGCTCCATTTCCAGATTTATAAGCTGATAGACAGAGTTCAGAGAGGCTGCAGGAGAACAAACCCTGCCCACCAGCACCAGCTACAGTGCTGCCACCCTCCACACTGTAAAACACAAATAAAGAACTGAAAGAAAATGTGGTGGGTGTGTGTCTGTGTGTGTGTGTGTGTGTGTGTGTCTGTGCACACTAGCAGCGTGCCACACGAAGCCGGGAGTCATTAGGTGGTTTCACGCAGGACAAAAGAGCAATTAAAGGAGTTATAAAACACAACCGCAGCAAGAGAAAAACATGGAAACAGGAGAAGTTGCACATTTTAGACTTTTTCTAAAACGTGTGAGACAAAAGACACTTGTACCTGAAAACAGATAAATTAAAGAACCTGGAGTTTAAACTGAGTCGTTAGTTTTATTCTCTCTAAAGGAAACAAACACCAGCAACAAAGTATATTCATAAAAAACCAGCAGCACTCGTGTTCTCTGTAAGATCACGCACACACACACACACACACACACACACACACACACACATGCTAACACACATGCTAACACACACACACACATAGATGCTAACACACGTGATCACAGGTTGAAAGATAAACCTTCCGGAGGGTTTGGGAATGTGTGTGTACGTGAGAATGTCTCCTGGTGAAATATCTGGAAAATGTCCGAGTGAGCAGGAAGATTCACGGTGAGATTGTTCTGACATCTCCCAGAGTTTGTGTCTGGAAACGGCTTCTGATGAATTGGATGAGGATGGGATTCAAACCCACGCCTGCAGAGCAGAATGGATCAGCCGTCCACTCGTCCACCTCGTCCTATTACACAGACCTGTGTCCCAACACCGTTCGTCCCTTAGATTGACACAACATGGCTTCTATACCTCAACTACTTCTTTCTATACATTTGGTTTCTCTGTGATATGAATTATTGAAGAGGAGGAATCACTGGAATTTAAATCAGAACAAAGAACCACAGTAACATATCTGATGAACTAAAAGGTGAAACAACGCTCTCCACTTTCAGTTCACATTTGTCCGAGTGACTCTTCAGCTGAGACACAAGCACGGCCCTACAATTATTTGTGAAAAGGGTCGAGGGGTCAGAGGTCACCGCTATTTATTACTGAATCAAAAGGAAGCGCAGTGTTTTTTCAGATGCGTCCAGGAAGTCTGCTCTGGATTCCCACAGTAACCCGCCGTGTTTACACTGAGGGGTCCTGAGGTGAAAGTCACCCCGGGCCACGGACCCTCCTGGACAAGAGGAACGCAGGGTCCTGGACAGACGAAGAAATCCAGATTAACAAGACGTGAAAGTTGTGACACTGAAATATGCAAACAGATCAGATTTTTAGTTAAAATGTCCAAATAAACCTGATGTCAGAATGATGATCGACGGGAAAACATGTATGAAGCATCAGGCGCCTGCTGCCAGAATAAAGTTTTCCAGCAAACAATTGTTATGTTTTATTTTATGTGTCCGTATAAAACAGATCAGCTGGTGGTTATAGCTTTTGAGGAGCCGTTAAACTGGTTTGTTGGAAAGTTAAACTGGTTCCACGTCCTTACAGATGTTGAGTTGTAACAGCAGATGTTGTCTCCTCCATCTTCATGAGTTGAAGTTTGGAAACGATGACACAGACACTCACAACCTTCACTTGACTCCACCAAGAGGATCGTGGTCATGTCGTCCATCTTTAAATACCGTCGAACCTTTCTCCCACTCTCACGTGTTTAACTTCCCAAAGTGCACCTTTGACCTCCTGACCACCAGGGTGAGCTGGAGGTCTGGGTCGGGTCATCTGAGGTCGTCAGACTCCCCCTGACAATAAGTGTAGTAATCAGATTACCTCGAATGACTGCTCACCCACAGGTGGGTCGGACACATGCACATTCCTCTCACAGAAAGTGACAACCCCCCCCTGCTGGAAAGCAAAGCTCAGTGAGAGTGACCCACAGAGCGTTTAGCTCCAAGAACGTGAACGTCCTCACAACCTGACACGTGCTGGACGGACAGATTATCAGAAAACAAGGAAACAGAGAGTTTGACCAGGTCACGTCTGCACAGGAGTTCCCGGCAGAGGGCGTGGTCCGGCCCCGGCAGCTTGTCCACAACAGTCGGGTGTGTGAGTGTGTTTTCGGCCTGGTCCCCGGCGGCTCGGGTTACCGAGGCACTCTGAGAATCTGAGGCGTGGGGGGGGGACACCCCTCTGCAATACTGCACCCTTTGTGTCGCTGCCTCGAGCCTCTGAGCAGGTGTAACAGCTGAGAGCAGAGCGGAGGAGGCAACTGCTGCCTCACCATCGTGGGATCAACTCATTCAGACACATTCATGAGAGCAGCGTCGCAGAGTCAAATATGGCTTCACACAGAGGACGCTGCCTCAGCCTTGTATGGGACATGGTTTTTATTCTTTTACGACTTTTATAATTAGTTTTTTTGTGATTTTCTGTGTTTTTACTTGAGTGTGTTCTACCTCGGATGGTTAAAATCTCATGGCTGATACTTAAAGAGCTTGTGGAACACTGATGACCTCTATAGGCTGGAGAGAACCAAATGAGTTGTGAGCGAATAAACCAATAAATTGTTCAAAACGAATTTGAGTAATTGCATCTTCTGTTAATTGCTTTGAGCAGGGTAATTATCATGTAGATATTTTATTGTGCATGTGACACAGTGCACGTCGGCCCTGGTCCTGCCCGGAGCCCCTCCCATGGTCAAACAGCTGATGAGCGATGACGCTGCACATCCAGGCCCCTGAGGACCTGACAGCCTGGAGGGACATTTAAAGTTTAAAGGGCCCCAGTGGACAGCTGGGTGTGTCCGTGCAGCGTGGGAGTGTGCACGAGTGCTTGTGTGCAGTTTGATGAATCCTGAAGCTCAGAGTGTCGCACACCGTGAGGACTGAGGGACCTGAGGACATTTACACAGCTCAAACGTCTTCTCCTTCAGATCTGAATCCTGCAGGACGTCTTCTCCTCCAGCGGAGTTTGTGTTGACGTTGTGTTTGTCGTTCCTCCACCATGGGAGCGTTCATCGCCAAGATGCTGCTGCCCACAGTCAGCAGCCTGGTGTTCCTCCCTGCAGCCAGCGTCGCCGCCAAGAGGGGCTTCCACATGGAGGCCATGGTCTACTTCTTCACCATGTTCTTCACCGCGGTGAGAAAGTGCTCCTCCTTAGAGGTTTCTTCTTTAAGCTGTTTGACTCAACCACACAGGTTTTGATCAGAAGCTGAGATCTGGTTAGAGAATCACTCTCTGATTAAATAACCTCAGTTCTTAGAGCTGGTGGAATCCAGATCCTTCATAAATCATGTTCTCAGTAGTTTGTAAATTAATATTACTTTGCAGATAAAGAACAAGAGAAGAAATAAGAAATATGACATTTTATCAACTTACAACTAAAATCTAAAAAATCTAAATAAAGTGGCTGTTCACAGAAGATTCCATATTGACTTTAATCTGCAGATAGAACTTTTAGGTTGTGTATAAAGGGTTTGTTGAAATGTTTGCACTTATATTAAACACCACGTTTTTTTAACTCCATATCATCGACTGTGTGTTTGTGTGTTCGTGCAGATCTATCACGCGTGTGACGGACCGGGTCTGTCCATCCTCTGCTTCATGAGATACGACGTCCTGGAATACTTCAGTGTTTACGCCACGGCCCTCTCCATGTGGGTCACACTGATAGGTACGTTCTCCTGTTCAGCTCAGCTGTGTGTGTGTGTGTGTGTGTGTGTGTGTGTGTGTGTGTGTGTGTGTGTGCGTGTGTAAGAACTTGCAAGAGAAAGTAAATAAAGATTATTAATTGGAATTCGACAACTGCACGTCTCAAGGTTAAAAACAACCAGCTCCTCCTGCAGCAGTTGTCCACAACATGTGTTGTGTCACTGAGTCACTGCTCATGTGTTCAGATGGGCACACTGTTGTTCCCTCGTATGACTGCACACACACACACACACACACACACACACACACACACACACACACACACACACACACACACCCATTAAAACATTTGCTGCTCTAAGCCCGTGAGGTTCTCCAGCGATGGTCATGGAGGCCTGAGGCTCCGACAGCTGACGGCTCTGATCCTCTTTCACTCTGTTTACACCCACTTTAAAATGCTTCTCTGATCCGGAGTGAATCCAGATCAGATTTTGATGTGATCACATTCACACCTGGTGTTAACATGCGTCCACACTGAGATCTGATCTCTGTCCAGCTCTCGTCACTTCCTCCTCGTGACAGTAGAAGAAGAACAGAAGATGTTTCTCTGACGTTGGTCTCGTCTTCACTTCCTGTTTTCACCGGCCAAAGCGTGTAGATCAACCCCTAGTGGCTGGCTGCAGTATAAACCCCACCTCCACCATGTTAGCAGATGGGACATGGACCAAAATTAAAATTAAAAGTAGTTGTTAAATAAATGTTCAGATAAATAAATGAATGTGGTTTCTATTGTAAACTCCTGCAGGAACAGATCAGATTTTTCAGGTCATTAACATGAACACGTTGAAAAAGGTTTAATTATCTCGTACGTCTGCGTCTCCTTGTTCCAGCTCTGGGCGACTTTGACGAACCTCAGCGCTCCAGCATCACCATGTTCGGGGTGCTGACCATCGCCGTGAGGATCTACCAGGATCGCTGGGGCTACGGGATCTACTCCGGACCCATCGGATCGGCCGTCTTCATCATCACTGTCAAATGGGTGAGTGGCGTCAAACATGGCAGCGATAACAGGTTGATGTCATCTCGTCTTCCATCCTTGAATTCTGTGTCTCCTGATGTTCCAGCTGCAGAAGATGAAGCAGCTGAGGGCCGTGTACCCGGACAAGAAGGTGTACACGCAGCAGGTCGGTCCAGGCTGCTGCTTCGGCGCCCTCGCTCTCATGCTACGTTTCTACTTTGAGGTGAATCTCTTAAATTTCAGATATATTATTAGATTATTTCTTGTTCTACATATTGTTACTGGAGCAGTGATGTCTTCATCGTGATGTTTCCTCTTCCGTGCAGGAGTGGGACTACGCCTACGTCCACAGCTTCTACCATCTGTCTCTGGCTGTGTCCTTCGTCCTGCTGCTGCCGAAGAAGAACCGCTACGCAGGGACGGAGCGAAACGCTGCCAAACTCAGCTGCTTCACGTTGTGCTGCTGCGTACGTTGCATTTATTACATCTAAACATGAGAGTGGACGGGGTCGGATGAGAGGGAGGCTCAGGGCTCATGGTCGTTGCCTTTAAATCAAATCTTTTATTTTAACGATTTCCGGAGCATTTCAAGTTTTAATTATCAAAGATTTAAAACAAGGTCAGACTGTGCATCAACAGAAACCGTTATCCTGGATCCTTTTCTCTTTCTTTCACATTGTGGGATCAGATGTTTTTTGACAATTTCACAGAGAATATTCCAGAAAATAATTCATGGACCTATTTAGAGGACTGATGTCTATGAGTGTGTGATCGGGTGCAGCTTGAATGAATTTAAGAGACAGTTGGTGAAGGTATGAGGTCGATTCCAGTTCTTTCTTTCTTTACCTGCCTTTGGTTGTTTCCTCTTTGTAGATTTATGAGATGAACGACAGCGTTTTGTTCAGTGTGTGGAGGGAGGGAGGTTTGGTTTTATAGATTTTACTCTATAAAGCACTTTGTGTTACGTGGTTTAAAGGAATCATGATATATAAAGTGTGATTGATAGATTTAGAGCAGGTGACAGTGAAAGGATTGAATCTGTAATAAAACACCACTCTCCTCCCGGTTCTCCCTGCAGTCCATGTCCCCGGGCACAGTCAAAGACAAGACGGACAAGCCCAAGAAGAAGAAGTCTCGCTCCGTGTGGACGGTCCCCACTGAGAAGCTGTGGACACGAGGCTGCAGCACCCCCACCCTGCCTCTCTTCACCCCCCCGCCCTCCTCGCCTGTCAAAGGCACCAGCATCAGCAAACTCAAAGAGATGAACGGCTGGAAGTGAAGCCGAAGACTCCGAGCGCAGGAGGACTTCATCCCGAGGAGCGGGCGTGGACGACGCTGGGAAAATCACCAAAGAACTGTCGGCCAAACGCTGATAAACTTGTACGTGGCTGGTAAGTTAATCTACTTCAGCAGGAAACCAACCATCATGTGGACGTTCCTCTCCACTCCAAAGAATCCTTTTGGCCAGTAGAATATTTAAGGTCAGCAGCGACTTCAGGAATCCAGCCGCCACCGTAGCCAGTCGCTGAGGAAACGTCACATCAGTGCCCTGATGTGGTCGTTACATTTTTAGGGCACGAGCTAAAAGGCGAGTCGGGCCCCTGAAGGCCCTGGAGACCCGATAAGACGACAGCTGTGAGGAGGCCGCGCGCTGCGATCGAACGCACACACAGCACGAACAGCGAGACGGTGGCTGAGACGAGCCAGTAAAACTGACTGGAAGATTTACGAGGAGAACAAACAGGCAGATGGTTTATCTCTCCAAGATATATAAATTATCTTTAGAAATGTTCCTCAGGGGACGGCCTTCGTCTGCTCGCCTCCGTCTGTCCACCCCTCCTCTCCGTCAGGAAAAGGAACCACGCGGTCCGACTCGTTTGTGAGAGTTACAAGACTGTAAAGCACATTTTACCGTTTTTATACGTCCTCGCGGTGCTAAATGTGTCATGAGGAGCATCAGACGCTGGAGTGAGAGGAAGCAGCGGCCCAGACGTCGGTCTGCGACCAAACTGAAGCATCCTGACGTGTTTCTGGATCCACAGGTGGACTCGTCTGTCTCTAATGTTCAGACTGTGTAACGTCTCTGCTGGAAACCTTCATCACCAGGTTATTTATTGCAGGATGTTGTATATTCAGTATAATGTGTGTTGTTTTTTAGCAAATAAAATGAAATGTCGTGTTTCTGTTTGGAACTGGTCTCTGGAGAGTTCAGGGAGTTTTACAGCCTCGCTGATCTGATCCATTCTCATTTCATGAACTTTGTAGAAACTGACCATTGACAAAACCCCCGACTGGCACATACTTCAAGGCCTCTTCAACTCTAATCCCAAACTCTCGTATCCTGTTCCACTCTCACTTCGGGACGACGTGGAGCTGTGCGTCCGCGCACGTCACCTGCCCGAACACGACCCAAAGACTACAAACGTCTTGTGCGTATCTCAGACAAAACAGTGGTCGGCCAAAACGTGAATGAACCTCCCTTCCACCAGGGAATGTTTTGAGTCTGGGCCAAGCCGCCAGCTCCTGTGCCCAGAGAAAGGTGTTTTTGTCTGGGCTCGGAGACCCAGCTGGCCGGGCCACCGGCACCTCCCTGCTGGCTGCACCTCGCGGCCCTGACAGGACGGTAACTCGAGCCTTTTATTGCACAAGTGTGAAACACTTCTCAGCTCCTTTACGACCGCTGTCTGTCCCACACCGCTCTGCTGAGGGGCTGAGGCCCACACACATTCAGGACTGTGTTACTACGCTTGTGAAGACTCCACCGGCCTCAAACACTGATTAGTATAAGAACTGAATCTGAATCTTGACCCGAAATTCAAGTTCTGACCTTAAAAAGGACCAGAAAACTGTCCTCATGAAGGAGCCGCTGACCAGGACGCCACACGGTCCTCACAAACACAGAATCACTCACACACACTCGTCTGAGGGCCTGGACCTGTCGTCCTGTCGTCCGCAGGTCGTATCGGACGCAGACGTTGATAGTGTCAACACAATAAGTCTTGATTGACAGTCCTCCGTGGTCGTCTGCACCCACATTCCCCGGCGGCGTGGAATTTCATTGGGTATCGAAATTAAGTAAAGAAATACATCTGAACAAATAAGAAAAGACTTCTAGACGAGAAGGAGGTTTCCTCTCGTGTTCCACGTGTGGCGGCTCGTTAGAAAAAGGTAAAGGAGGAAAAACTCCGTGTCAGTTTTCATCAGAGTCAATTAAGCAGCGGACTTCGTGGCGAGAAGCGACTGCGACAGACTCTGGTATGTTTGGCATGTTTGTGCTCTCGGGTTCTCTCGATGGCGAGACAGCAGCGCCGGTGCCACAGGTCGTTTCTCTGAGGGCCGGCTGTTGCCACAGCTGTTGTTAATGCTGCGAGGTCAGCTGACTCTCTGAGAACACGAGTTCATCACATCTTCACGAAGCGACCATCAGGGGTCAGAGTTCACCGACATGTGAACAGGTTATTCGCCTCCTCGCTCACACTTTGATTTGGAGGTTTAAATATGAGTGAGCGAGCAAAGAGCTTTACAGTAAAACTCTCATTCACACTTTCAGCCTCTTCTATACACAACACTTCAACAGGGGCAGTTTGGGGTTCACTCTCTTGCCCAAGGACACTTCAGAACTCAGGCTAGAGGAGCCGGGGATCAAACCACAAACCTTCTGTTTAGTAGACGACCCGCTCTCCCTCCTGAGCACACTGAAGAGTGTGTGTGTGTGAAGATTGACCTCTGACCTTCATTAGGACTCAAATCAAACCACTCAGACAATTTAAATCAATTTTAAATCCTGACTTTGTTTGTATTTATTTTTATACAATATGAAGATAAAAGAACTTCTGATCTTCGATGATAAAAATCAAACACAGTGGAACGTCCCCACAAACCACTGTGTCTCTGCCGCCCTCTACTGGACTCAGGCTAGAACTGCTTCTTCCAGGTTTTTAACATCGCATCACTTTTTCAAATTATTTCATTTTTATTTTATTTTTAAAATGTTCTTCTTTATGAAGCTTTTACAAATTTGTCATGATGTCTTTTATATTTTAAATAAAGTGAAAGTCTTAAAGAAACACAGCTGTGGTTTTGTTGTTTGTTGTGGTAGTTTTTCCTCACTTGAGTGGTTAAGAACATGATGATGATGATGATGATGATGAAGTTTTTCCCATGAGCCCTTGCAGGAGGCTCCTCACAGTTAACTCCGTCTCCTGTTGGTTCACACTCGACCTCCTCTCACCTCCTCCTCCTGATGAGTCACCTGACCGAATCGCTGTGGTCTCATTGGTCAGAGCCGTCTGTCGGAGCTTCTCGCTGCGTCTGATAAAACATCACAACACAGAATAACGTTTCTGTTCCACTCAGCCGAGGCTCCGCTGCTCGTTGGGACACGTTAACATCATCTGTCAGCGTCGTGTCCAAAGTGACGCTCTGACCTTTGTGTCTCAGAGACGCAGCCGCAGGCCTGGATGGCGTCTGTCAGCTGACCTCTGACCTGCTGTCCTGCAGGACTCGACAAAACATCAGAGACACAGCGTCCAGGGAACAGACTCATGAGCATCGGAGGCAGCTACACACACGCACACACACACACACACACGTACGTTTATTTTTAAGAGTGATTATTACCTCTGCGAATGATGTTTTCATCGTTATTTGTTTGTCTGTTCACACGATCACACAAACTCTCCTGCACATGTTTCCACAGAACTTAGTGGACAAAGGTTTTATCAGTGAAGCTTGATGAAACAAATCAGACATATTCAGAGAACTGATATCTGAGGGTGTGTGATTTGCTGCAGATCAGAATTAGAAATCAGGAGTGAATTTAAATGTGGTTCCATAAGGAGACTGTTGGGTATAAACTTTACTGAGTGATGTTCTAGTTGTGATTGTAAGAATGTTACTGTTATTTCTGAAAACTTAAAAGCAAAAAGGAAAGTAGGGATCTGTTTTATTCTCTGATTGATTCAAAAGTGAGATAAAAAAAGTTCTGGTTTAATTCAACTGATGGAAACTTTGAGTCGATCAAACTGGACTCGTCTCCTCGAGCCTCCTGACGGTGACGAGGTGACGAGGTGCCGCTCTGACCTCCTCGTTGCTTGGATCCAGGATCAGCGTGCGGATCACGTCCTGTCGGGCCCCGTCCAGCTGCCGGAGCTTCCTGAGGGCCTTGGCTCTGTTCTCATAGGACTGAGCAGCTGAGGGGTCGTACTGGACGGACAGAGACAACATGTCCACCGCCTCCTGGAAACGCCTGCAGACGATCACAACACACAGATACAGCATCTGTGAGTGTGTGTGTGTGTGTGTGTGTGTGTGTGTGTGTGTGTGTGTGTGATTCTCACCCGCCCTGGAAGTAGAGGGAACCCAGTTGTACAGTGCAGAGCAGTGAACCAGTTCAAACTGTGTTTACTGCAGTCGGAGAAACGTTGATCAGGTTTTTCTGGTTTGTGTCCGTGTGATTGTTTCTGATCCGACAGGTTCAGATTTACACGTCACCTGAGACGTCGTTATTTTAACAAAGAAGTTTTACAAACGTCTCACTCGAAGCAGAATCCAGCTTTTTCTGCCCCGAAGCAGCAAATAATCAGATTCACTGAGTTTTTGATTTATTATAAAGACTCAAATATTCTGTTGCTTTTAAATCTGTAACTTTTTTACATTAAATCCTTTGAAAAACTTCCTTCAATCACTGATTCTGATTGTTTGGGAGAGGAGGAGGAATCTGAGGATGATTCAGCTCCTTCTGAGCATCTGGATCCTGAGGTATCTGCTGGAGGGGGGAGCCTCACCTCCTCGGTTCAGGTACAGTCCTGCCTCCTCCTTCTCCTCCTCGATGGCCTTGTTGAGGAGCAGAGCAGCTTCAGCGTACAGACCTCGGCTGAAACACTGAACCGCAAAGTCATTGTAGGTGAGAATCAGCTGAAACTCCGCCTCCGCTTCCAAAGAGCCGCGCTCGTCCTGCCTGTGTCTGACCTCCACCTGACCTTTGACCCCAGCCTCCTCCTCGCTCAGCTCCACAGCCTGAACCAGATCCTCGATGGCGGCGGTGAAGTCTTTCAGACGTCGGTAGAGAATCCCCCTGATGAACAGAGAATTAGACTGAAAGACAGAATCGATCTGAAGATCTCAGCGAAATAATAAAGCAACAACTGATTTATGTGATTAGTTAATAACAAAGAAAAACAATCACCTGTTGGTTGCTAATGGAAACAGGGAAGTGTCTGTTTCATACATATAATCACCTTCATCACCAAAATACTACGTCAGACTTTGTTGTATCAGCTGCTTCCTGTTTCCTGTTGGTGTAGCTCACCTGAACAGGTGGAGGCGTGCGTCCTGTGGACAGTTCTCCAGAGCCACGTTGATCCTGCAGAGGGCTTCAGGCAGCCGCCCGCTCACGGCTCGCTCCACGGCCTGAAGTCTGGCTCGTTCTCCAGCGTCCTGCAGCTGCAGCAGCAGAGCTGTGGCCTCCGGACACGTCGGGTTCAACGCCAGCGCCGACTTCACGTCCCGATGACACTGAGACGTCTGGACGGGAGTTCAGCTCATTTAGGATTCAGTGTGAGGGACTTTAACCAAATCTCTACCAACTCATTCTAAGATAAACTTAAGTTTTATCACGTCAGACAGAAGATTTCATTCACTTCACAAACCTCTTGGAGAAATCTGGTGATTTGAATCTTTCTAGGACTTTTGTTTTTGTTTAGTCAGAAAGTCAAACGACAGATTAAAGTCCTGTAACAAATTCTTCTGCCTGAATTAATGTTTGAATCTGTAACTTCCACATTAAATCATCTAAAACCATCAGACCTGTTTTATCTGTCGCTGAGTCTCACGTTATATTTAAAAATCTGCAGAAAAGTAGGTAATTATGCATTTCATTTGGTCGCCTGTTGGTGGCGTCATATCCTCTTTATGCATTTGTCAGTGTCGTGTTTGTCTGAAGAGTCAAACGTGACTTTTTATCCAGTTTGCAGGTTTGTTTCTTTGAAATAGTCTGAGATGTAAAGTGCTGCTGAGTCTCTGCAGCTTTGACCTGCTGGAGTCGTCTGTGCAGTCGGGCTCTGAGGACGTGAAGGTCAGAGGTCGGGCCGTCTGATGTCATCCAATCGTTGACCAGCTTCAGACAGTTACCGTGACGACCTGCAGCTGCCAGACAGGCCAGACTGAAAAACACCAGGTCATCAACATTAATGTGACACAGAAATATAAGAATATTTACATATTAATATCCTGATTGACTCCTGATTGGTTGAGGGTCAACTCCACAAAACACCTGCACTGACTCTGATCTAATTCAGTCTCATTCCTGGACAGTCGGAGGAAGTTGAGGTCTGTGGTTTCTTCAAATATGACAAACTTCTGACATCATGAATCCACAGATTGTAGAAGAACGTTTTAGCTGGTTACCGTCTCGCAGCGTAGACTCTGCAGCCGGGCTTCAGCTCAGCAGCTCGACTGAACGACTCCAGAGCTTCTGGGAAGAGAGCTCGGTCGAACAGACACTGACCCTGAGGAACAGGAAACAGGAAACAGGAAACAGAACGATCATCGTTAGATTATTTTACGAGACTTTTACAAAGTGAAGAATGAAGCTGAAGATGATATACGACATTTTCACATCATAACTATTGTTTTAAATCATGAATATTGTTTGTGAAAATGTGTCCTTGTGTTGTTGAGTGTTTTTGTTCATAAACACACACACAGGGGTAAAAACATGATCCTACGTGTGGGTAGCAGGGTGATAGACCCCAGTCAGAACCCAGGGGGCGCTGTGGAGACTCTCACCTGGAGATAGTAGATGAAAGCCAAGCGGCTGCTGAAAGCTCCGGGCTCCAGGAGCTCGGCCTTTTTAAAGCAGGCTGCTGCTGACTGGAAGTCACAGAGCTGCAGGTACGACTCCGCCTGAGCCACAAACAGCTGAGTCTGAAAGACACACACCTGAGGAGGTTCAAATCGACAAACACACACAAACATACAAAATACCAAGATGATGAAGAGTGAAGTGAAGTGAAGCCAAAGCATCTTGATCGCCCCCTGGTGGCTGGCTGCAGTATAGATCGTAAATGCTTCCTCCTCCATGTTAACAGATGGGACATTAGACGTTAAATAAATGTTTGTCAAAGATGGTTTGTGTCATTTTATCATCTTTACTCACAGACGATGGTGCATATGTATTACAGATATTTTTTTCCAATTATTGCTTTAATAGATTTTCCTGCACTTTACTTTTATCGTTATAATCATGTTTTTTATGACTTCAGTGAATTTAGAAATATCTAATGTCTGCCTCTTTCATGAACATCCGAGCTACTTGAATTAAAAAGCATTAATAAAACATGTATTTCTTCCCATCTTCACCTGTGGAAACACACACACTATTACATTATTACACACAGTCAGTGTTTGTGTGATTTGTGTGCAGCACCTGCTCCGGCTGCAGAGTGACGGCTTTAGAGAAGCAGACCACAGCCTTCTCGTACTGACGCTTCCTCATGGCCTCTTCTCCTTTTGAGTAACTGCACAGAAAGATATTCAACCACACAACTTGTGACTGAGACTCAGTGAAATCTAGAGTCAAATCCAAGCTGATTGAAATGTGTCTTCATCTCAGTAACGGTCCTCACTGCTCTGCAGCTCTGCTCTGGATGATGAATCTCCCCGTCAGCTCCATTCTGTGACGGAGTTTCTCTCCTGGCTCCTCCTGAGACACAGAGGGAAACAGACCCTGCTCCTCTGCTCGCTGCTGGAACATCACACCACAGAGGTTTTCCTCAAGTTAGTGAGGTTATAAGTTATCTCCAATCTTTTAAAAACATTCTGAAATTTCGTTTCCTGTTTTACAGACAGAATGTATTTTTAAAAAAGGAGATCAAAATAAATGGTTGAAAATTAAAAGCTCCATAACAATGTTAGTCTGTAGTTTTTTAACTTAACTTGTGTTAAAATACTTAAACAAATAAAATAAAGCATGATTCAAACTGCTTCATAATAAAAACAGGTTTAAACAGATTTAAAGTTCAAAGCACCAAACCGCTGCTTCTGGTTTATTTCACCGTCTCATCTTTTCTCTCCTCACGCTCCATCCTGTCGTTCAAATCGCTGATTCAAGCTGTTTTACTTTTCACTTTTTACTTCGTTGACACTTTAAAGTTTCTGCGTCATGTTGGTTGAATCTGGACGTCACCATGGAAACCACAGGCTTTTATTTTGAAAACAAAGAGTGGGATAGTTCCCTCCCTTCTTTTCCGGTGTCGTTTCTATCCGGACGTTTTAGTTTTAGGAAACAACCCGGAAGTTCGTCAACTTTGTAACTGATTCTCATAGTTTACACATTTAAAACCCACTATAAAGAAGTAATACCTTTATTCTATGAATTAAAACAAACTATAACCCGCATTTCTCAGAACGTGACGGTGACGTGTTAATGTCACTCTGTTCCGAGGGCTACCGGAAGTCTTTTACTCTGAAAAGATGAACCCAGGAAGCAGGACACGGCGATCAGCTGACTGACTTGTTGACAAAGCAAAGTGAGGAAGTAACAGGAAGTGAAGATCCAGAGAAACAGCCCCGGCTCTCAGTCAGCGGCCAGGCCGAGATCCGCGCTCCATTCACGGCTTCATGTAGCTTCATTCTCCGCTGCTCCTCCTCTTCCTCCTCTTCCTCCTGCTGCTGCTGCTGCTGCTGTGGTTGTTGTTGTTGTTGTGACTCAGTCCGACCTGAGGTTGATGGTTTGAAGACAGCACAGAAGGTGAAGTCAGGTTTTCTGGATGGAGACTCAAAGTGAGCGGAGGAGGCTGCTGGAGGACGGAGGAGGAGAGGAGGACCCGACCGGACTCATGTCTGAGCAGGACGCTTACCTGAGGTCAGTTCACAGGACTCAAAGAGACAGAGAGACTAAGATACAGAGAGACTAAGACACAGAGAGACAAAGATACAGAGAGACAAAGATACAGAGAGACAAAGATACAGAGACTCATGTCTGAGCAGGACGCGTATCTGAGGTCAGTTCACAGGACTCAAAGACACAGAGAGACTAAGATACAGAGAGACAAAGACTCATGTCTGAGCAGGACGCGTATCTGAGGTCAGTTCACAGGACTCAAAGACACAGAGAGACTAAGACACAGAGAGACAAAGTTACAGAGACTCATGTCTGAGCAGGACGCTTACCTGAGGTCAGTTCACAGGACTCAAAGACACAGAGAGACTAAGATACAGAGAGACAAAGACTCATGTCTGAGCAGGACGCGTATCTGAGGTCAGTTCACACGACTCAAAGACACAGAGAGACTAAGATACAGAGAGACAAAGATACAGAGACTCATGTCTGAGCAGAACGCTTACCTGAGGTCAGTTCACAGGACTCAAAGACACAGAGAGACTAAGATACAGAGAGACAAAGATACAGAGACTCATGTCTGAGCAGGATGCTTACCTGAGGTCAGTTCACACGACTCAAAGAGACAGAGCGACTAAGATACAGAGAGACAAAGACACAGAGAGACAAAGATACAGAGAGACAAAGACACAGAGAGACAAAGATACAGAGAGACAAAGATACAGAGAGACAAAGACTCATGTCTGAGCAGGACGCTTACCTAAGGTCAGTTCACAGGACTCAAAGACACAGAGAGACTAAGATACAGAGAGACAAAGATACAGAGACTCATGTCTGAGCAGGACGCTTACCTGAGGTCAGTTCACACGACTCAAAGAGACAGAGCGACTAAGACACAGAGAGACAAAGACACAGAGAGACAAAGATACAGAGAGACAAAGACTCATGTCTGAGCACGACGCTTACCTGAGGTCAGTTCAACAGACTCAAAGGGACACAGACACAGAGTCAAATACACAGAGACAAAGACTCAAGATCCTACTATTTCTCTTAGGGGCTTTTTATTAAACTTGTGTGGTTTGTGTGTTTTCAATTAGAATCTTTGTTGAGTTCTTTCTGAATGAAGCTCGTTCTGTGTGTCTGCAGCAAAGTGAGGAACAGGAACTTGTATCTGGCCACGTTTGCGTCCGTCCTGGGGCCGATGAGCTTCGGCTTCGTGCTGGGCTACAGCTCCCCGGCTCTGCCTGACCTCATGCGGATCTCGGACCCGCGGCTGCGGCTCGACGCCGTCCAGGCCAGCTGGTTCGGGGTATGACATCATGTGCTGATGATTCACTGAAGCCTTTATAAAGTGTTTGATCAGCAGAGTTACATCATCACAGGTTCACCTCAGGTCAGAAACCTGCTGCAGAGACTCGTTTGTCAACACTGACTCTTTATCCAGCATATTGATGATGTACTTTTCAGATCTTGGTGGTTTTTCCCTGTATATTTGAAGAAGTATTTTAAGTTTATTACTTATTGAATCAGCAGCTCTATTTGTTTTAGAGAAGAAAATTCAATGTCAACAATTTAATTAATTGAATAACTTTAAATATCAAAGTTGTTCAAACACAAATGTAAAAAGCTGTGGTTCAGTCCATAGTGACGGTGGGAGCGGCGGTGGGCGGCCTGCTGGGCGGCTGGATGGTGGAGAAGATCGGCAGGAAGCTCAGCCTGATGTTCTGCTCGCTGCCCTTCGTCTTCGGCTTCACCGTCATCATCGCAGCGCAGAACGTGTGGATGCTGTACCTCGGCAGAGTGCTCACCGGCCTCGCCAGCGGAGTCACGTCGCTGGTCGTCCCGGTAGGAAGCGCTTGATTCTTGATGACGTAGCTTCTGTCCATTGTTTACATTCACACTGGGACTTCCTGCCGCGCGGCTTCAAGCCCGATGACAAATACATAAAATTAAATTAAATTAAATTAAACTCAATATTAGAGGCTGATTTTACTTGTGTATCTGAGGTACTTTTACAGGAAAACATTCATAACTAAGCTTCAAATAAGTTTCATACAACACATTTGGTTTTTTTAGTATTAAAAACATGAATCAATGACATACTTTCGAGCTTCTGGTAATTTGTGCATTTTCTCTATTTTCTGCTGTTTTATAAACCAAACCTTTAATCAGTGAATCAGGAAACGAATCGATGTTGGTTAACGTGTGATGAAAGAATCAGATAAACGTTCCTCTGTGCTCCTCCTGCGTCTCCTCTCAGCTGTACATCTCTGAGATGGCTCACGAGCGGGTCCGCGGCACGTTGGGCTCCTGTGTGCAGCTCATGGTGGTGCTCGGCATCATGGGAGTTTACCTGGCAGGTATGTACGCTCTGAATGCTTTCGGCGTCTTTATACGATGTCATTTAATAACGCCTGACTCCAGGTCTGTGGAACTGAGTGATGGTGGAAATGAAGATTAGAAAGAGAAACACAGGAGATAAAACCAGATGTTTGATCACTACTGCAAATGACGCGTTCGTATCTCAGATATTCTGACTTCCTTTCCTCTGCTGGAAGTTTCCCCCCCGTGTCCAATCCTTTGTTTCTCATTACGCAGAAACTAATGAACTCATTTCCTCTCAACTTGGTGAAAGGATGTGGTCACGAAATCACTCATACAACTTTGGCCTTGATCCAGAATTTAAATCCGGACAAAAATCCCAAGATGTTTTCTGTGAAGGGCTTTTTTCCACATTTCCCCTGATTTCTCCGAGAATAACTCTCGGATCCTGACGAACTCATTGAGACGCCTGATATCTGTGAGTCTGTGTGATTTGCTGCAGCTTGGTTGAATTTAAACTGTTGGTGGAGGTTTGAACTCTGAGTGACCTGTGAAGGAAAAAGACCTTCCAGGTAAAAACTGCAGTTAACGAGCTGTAACATGATGCAACATTGAGTTTGATAACATCCAGCACGAAGACAGCAGCAGCTGCTCAGGACAGAGACACAGGATCTGTCCTCTTATCTGAAATCCGTTTCTGTCTCTCACAATCTGTCCTGAAATGTGTTGATCCACTCTGTGATGTTTGAAGAAGCTTCTTCGACCGGTCACTGTCATGTGACCGGTCGTCCTCAGATAGGATCACATTCCCCCCCCCCCCCCCCCCCCCCCCCCCCCCCCCCCCCCCCCCCCCCCCCCCCCCCCTCTGCCCGACCTGTGTGACATGGCTGCTCGCTCCCTAATCTCGTTAACTGCATGCCATTCGTGTCGGGTCACGTGACACCGGGGGTCTCATGACGGTCGTGGTGCCTCGCCGCTGCTCCGACCACGCAGCGGGCGTGAGTGGACTCAGCTGTGTATGATTGTTCGAATCGTGTTCCAGGTCTCTCCGAGGTTGTTGAACCAATTACAATATAAAACTATGAAGTTAAAAATTAAACCGTTACTGATTTAATCCAGGAGTCAGATGATGGCAAAATAAATCAGCTGCTTTTTTTACGACAAGAACTCGACTGACGCTGGACTCGAGGGCCGAGGCCGAGACCTCGTGTCTGAGACCAGCGATATTTTATATTAACCTGGAAACGATCAGAAGGTTTGAGGATTCAGAAACATTAGAAAAGACAAAACAAGAAGATGGGTCATGTAAAACGAAGCAGCAACGTTCAGCTGTAGACATCATGATCTCTTTAAACAGGAACTTCTCTTAAATCGTATGAGGCTGAAGTTCTCTGGATAATTCACTGTCAGCAGTTTTCACTGGAACAACAAAGTCTCTTCATTCATTGGATCGAGGCTCAAACCTCAGACGACTGAAAAATCTGGACCAAAACAACCAAAACAACTTCCTGACTGGATGCAGCCGACACAGTTGCTGGACTTGGAATAAACGACTCTTTAGTACACTGAACAAATAAATGGTTTCATGAACCAAATACCTTTTTATAGTTTTCTAAATGCAATGGCACATTCACGTCTCAATGAAGAGAAGTCGACCCCGATCTGGAATAACCTGTCTCAGAATGAGGAGGTGGATTTCAGGTAACGTGGTTTGGTTCATCACAGACCAGCTGCTGTTCAGCCCAGAGCTCCACACTGTGGTCGAGAACTCAGTGGAACAATCAGATCAGTGGAGAAGGATATTTTTAGACGAAGATATTCGTGAGGAAGCTTGGACGTGACAATGCTCCTCTGTGTCCGGCATGAAGCTGCCGCCGACCAGTGGCAGCTCGTGGTCGTTGGTTAAAGCCGATGGACGACCAGTCCTTGCATTCTTAGTATTTAAATGATTTAAGTAGAACTCAGTGGAACTCATACGTCCCAACAAACCACATCTAAATTCACTAGATCCAGACTTTTGGATCTGCACCAAATTACACACACTCATAAATATCAGTCCTCTGAATGTGTCTCATTGTTTCATAAAGATGGAGGAATTATTCTGAGAAATCAACCAAACTATCGAAAAACATTGTTTCTCACAATTTTAAAGAAAGTGAAAAAGTTAATAATGTACTTTTACGACACAGAAATACAAAACCGTAATAATAATAATAATAATAATAATGATAATGGGCCTTTAAAATATATATTTTACAAGCACTTGGACGAAGTGAGCAGAGATTATCAGAGATCAGAGTTGGGGGGAGAGAAGGTGTGAATAATGATGTCATATGTAAAACGTTAAAGATTCGATATGATCCCATACTTTTTGATTTCCTGCTGACAGAAGTCATAACTATCTTCTAGCAGCTCTGAGCAGTAAACCAGAAGCAGCTTCATTCCCGTGTGACCCTCTTCTCCAGGTCTGTTCCTGGACTGGCGCTGGCTGGCGATCTGCTGCTCCATCCCCCCCACGCTGCTGATGGTGTGTATGTGCTTCATGCCCGAGACGCCTCGGTTCCTGCTGTCACAGGGAAAGAGGCGCGAGGCCGAGGAGGCTCTGCGCTTCCTGCGGGGGCCGGACGCCCCCGTGGAGTGGGAGTGCGCTCGCATCGAGAGCGGCTGTGACGAGCGGGTGAGTCTGTGGTCGAGGTTTTAAAGGACGGTGGGGATGTGGCTTGTGATGGAGCTGAGGAATAAAGAACAGAGTGAGAGGTCACATCTGAAGGACGACGATGTTCTGACCACGACAGCACCACTGGACATGGACTGTTGAGGTCAAAGGTCAACCAGAGGCTCGCTGGTTATACCTGTTCTGTCTGTGTTTCTCTCAGGGCTCGAGCTTCCAGATGTCCGACCTGAAGGACCCGGGCGTCTACAAGCCGCTGGTGATCGGCGTCATGCTGATGATCTTCCAGCAGTTCACGGGGATCAATGCGATCATGTTCTACGCTGAGACCATATTTGAACAAGCACATTTCAAGGTAAGAGGGTTTTTTAATTGTTATTTATATACATACGTTCAATTTGGCAAAAAAAATGGTTGATAAACTTCCACAGATTTCAGTTATATATGGTGAAAAACACTTTTTATACACGAAAAGGAATCATTATTCATCTCATTAGAGCCATGAGATTCAGTGGGAGGAGCCTGAATCAGGTCCATTCATACCTGTCCAGTCGTTGGGATGTGGGATACCACAGGGTGCTATGCTGGGTCCTTTCTTTTTTTTAATGAAATACAAATGACTCTGTTCACATTGTTGTGGCGAAACATCTGGAAGATGTGAATATGTTGTTTTGCAGGACAGCGACCTGGCGTCGGTGATCGTGGGTCTGATTCAGGTCGTCGTCACTGCGGTGGCGGCGCTGATCATGGACAAGGCTGGAAGGAAAGTCCTTCTCATTATTTCAGGTATTTTAAAGCACAATCATTTTCTTTACTAATTTTATCTCATTTTAATACAGTGATCACAGATTGTTTTTGTTTGTCCTCCCACGATAATCAAGGCGTTGCCATGGTGATCAGCACCACCGCGTTCGGAGTTTACTTCTACCTGATGTCGATTCACGATGACCCCGCCCCGCTGAGCCTCCTCGGAGCGGAGCCCCACGCTGACCTGACCTGGCTGGCCCTCGCCAGCATGGCCATCTTCATCGCAGGTGAGATCGCCGCTCACACGCAGCTGTGACGCATCAGCATCATTAACATTTCTTGTGTTCTCTTCATCCCTCTCCTCCTCCTCCTCCTCCTCTCTCCTTCATCCTTTTCTGTCTTGAGTCTGGTGACATGTTTTATCTCAGGAATGAAAGAGATGAAATAAAGCTCATGTCGTGTCTGTGACCATGAACCAGTCGGCCGGAGCAGAGGCGGCCATTTTTAAAACTGGAGAGTCGATCAGCTGATGAACACGTGGTTTTTGTGTGTGTCTGTGTGTGTGTGTGTGTGTGTGTGTGTGTGTGTGTGTGTCGTACCACGTGAATCACTGTTTGTGTTCTCAGGTTTCGCTCTGGGCTGGGGTCCGATCCCGTGGCTCATCATGTCGGAGATTTTCCCCGTCAAAGTGCGGGGGGTTGCCAGCGCCATCTGCGTCCTGACCAACTGGAGCATGGCGTTCGTCGTCACCAAAACCTTCCAGGATATGATGGTGAGTCTCAGCACCACAGGGAGTATGGTGATGGTGGGGATTTGTGTTACGTTCTCCCTCTGTGAGCATCACTCTGATCCGTCCATGTCGATGTAACTTTGACCTCCAGAGTCTTCTCACCAGCGCTGGAACCTTCTGGTTGTTCGCCTCCATGTGCATCCTCAACGTCATCTTCACCATGGTCTTCGTCCCCGAGACCAAGGGCAAGACGCTGGAGCAGATCGAAGCCACGTTCAGGGGAGCCTCAGACCGGTGAGCCGAACCGGCAGCTGGAGGTAAATCCTCTGTGAACATCGAAACACAGTTTGAATCCTTCACAAACAGCTAAATGATCTGAAAAGTGTTTTTTAAAAATGGACTAAAACGCTTGTGTGAGAGCGAGCAGACAAAAGGCCTCAGGAGGGAAACTGTGACCTCGGGGATGAAGATGCTGCCGAAACCCCCCCACTACCTCCGACAACACAACTCGACACTGCCCCCTGCAGGCCTCACCTCCTACCTGACACATGCGGGTTTAAATTCTCCTCTGGTGTGTGGGACAGTCTGACAGTTTTAATATATGCACTAAATACGTTGTTTTAAAGCTGGAATTCATAATCACAGGAACCGTGTAATGGGGTTAAGTCTCTGTTCTTTGTTGCTAAAGGTAAAACATTTAACTTTTAATGGTTTTTGTAAAAACATTTTCCAAAGACAAAGGAGACTAAGTGATGGCATTACAGTTTAATGGATTCCAGAGTTTTTATTGTGGGGAAAGAAACTAAAATGTTCATGGATTTTCTTTGTAACTTATTCTCTGCTCCTTTTATAATATCAGTCTGAGAATAATTATTCCTAAACTGATTTTTACTATGAAAATATGTTTGATCTTAAAATTCAAAAATAGCTTTTTTTCCACTTTTAATTCCTTTTTAAAAATCTCCTGATTATGTGATGCAGATTGTGACAAACACTATCATCAGTAGAATTATAAATTGTAGAGATAACGTGGATGTGTATTCTAAATATGTTCTCTTGGGATAATCTCGTAAAGAAACACTTTTATGATCTGATGTTGTAGAAAATGGATCATCCAACTTTTTGTTTTACAATTTATATAATAGTGATTGTGATGTTTGTTTTGAGTTCAGTGAAGCTATGAAACAGAGACAATAAATACAAGTTCACTCGATGTTGAGGCTGAACAGGATCGAATGAAGCTCTTTGTGTGTCCGTGTCTCTTCTGTGACTTTTTAAATGTGTGTGAAACTGAATCTTACCGTGAACTGAGTCTGTGAATAAAATCCCTGTGGCGTGTGGGACATGTTGATTCACAGATTTTCAGCTTTAATTGTATTTTAAATTACAGCCTCTACTTGTCAAATGTCAACACGTGATGGACGAAGCAGAAAATCTTTCATCAACATTAAAACACATGTTAAACTCTGGAATAATGATCTTAAATCCATATGTTTACAATGTGAGTCAATGACTTCAGGTGTTGTGGCTCCAAGTCTTTATTCTTTAATCCTTGTCATTATCTAAACTAAAAAATTAATTATTCTTATGATTTTTGACAACAGAGAAAATCTGCACCAGGTTTATTCCTCATCATTTATTTAATTACGCTTGGTATTAATTATTTTATCAATTATCAATTACAGTTTGTGCCACAGCCTGATGTTAATCTCGATTTTAGGATTTTAAGGAGGAGGTATCTGTGTTTTCATTCATCTTTGAAAGTCTGCACCCAATCAGTTTTTATTTAGACGGTTTTATTTATTTAATATATCTGATTTTCTATCAGTTATGACGTGGAGCAGGTCGGACTGAATGAATCGATCCTGTGTCGTGCTTCAGTTTTGTGTTTTATGCACATTATGTTTTTCATATTCTCATTAGAACGTTTCAGATTCTACGTGTTTTTCTGGATTGTTCGATTCTCAGATTAAATCAAACAAAAGAAAACACTGGACACTTTTCTGTGCAGTTTAAATTCCGAGTTTCCGCATTACAGGTTATGATTCTTTTCAAAATAAAAAGCCTGTCTCGTAAATCTCGTGGTAAAGTTACTTTTATATTGTTTATCTCGGATTCACTTGATTCCATTGAAGTAGATGAAAAACACGTGAGAAATGAAAATATCTTTGAGTTTTATTTTCACATCTAATCCTTAAAAGTCAGCACCCGGTGGATTTATTGTGACAGCTGCCCGACACACGTTTCCGGTGCGCGGTCAAAAGCAGCGGAAACGCTTCCCGAGCTGCCCCCGGTGTCACCTCGCTCTTGGTCCGGGCTCGCCTCCGGTGCGCCGCCGCTGCTCGGGCTCGCAGTCTCGGGGATGATGCTGCTGCCGCTGCCGCCGCGGAGGTGATGGAGCTCGGGCACACGCGCGGACAAGTGTCGCACAGAGTTTGAGACAAAGAGCCGGAGCTTCGAGCCGCGTCCCCGCCCGGTGCCGCCCGCTGGACGGGCTCTTGCTGGACCCCAGGCCGGAGGAGGGTAAAGAAAGTGTCGCTGAACATGAAGCTGCTGAAGCCGAGCTGGGTGAGCCACAACGGTGAGAGCCCGCGGGACCCGCCGGAGCAACTTGGGCTTTTGTTGTCGGGAGGTGGTGGTGGTGGTGGGGGGGATCCGCGGGGCTCGACGGCGGAGCTCCACACGAGCTCCTCCCGGGGGGTGAACTCCTCCGAACCGGGTCAAAGTCAACAAGTGAAAACACACCTGCTGTTCGCAGCGCGGCAGCTTCTCTGCCATCTTAATGTTTGCTAACCGGAGCTAGCTCGTTAGCCTGTTAGCTTCCCCCTGCTAGCTCCACTTACCTGCCGCAGCCTCCAAGTTGCCCCCTCGCCCTGACTCCATCTTACATCCCGACGCCCCGAACGAGCCCGCCTGGGTTCTAGTCCCGGTTCTGGGGAGGGGTGGGGGGGTCCACGTGGAGCGGACCCGCGGCTGCTCGGGTCGTGGGAGCTGTCAGTCGGTGGAGTTCACCGCCGGAGAGGAGTTGAGGTTCAGGGCGAAGCTAACGAGCTGATGGAGGCTGGAGCGAGTCGGAGGAGAAGACGAGGAGTTAAACACGGAAGAGTCTTCACCTCTTCACCTTCAGACCTTAACTAACTGGATATATATATATATATACACACATAAACACACAAACACACAACTAGCAGGTTAACAGAGTCGTGATGACACTACTGCTAATGATGACAATAACCATGTTTATCTGTGTTTCTTATAAAACAACTCACATTTCACAATAACAACAAAAGTAACTCAATAAGGACAAATATTCACACAATTGAAGTGGTTACAGATAATAAAAATACAATAGAACCTTTTGATAAACCAACAGATGCTTCTTGTTGATAAATAACAAAGGGAAATTGATAAATGTTCATATAACTGACATATTTTACAGATAATGTGATAATGATAATGATAAAAGCAACATTACAGTGTTAACTACATGAGACGCAACAATATAAGTGAAGTTATTTACATATATGAATTTAACTGAACCCTGCAACCATCAGATATATATATATTTTTGTGAAATGTCTTTAACAACATGTCAGAAAACAACGAGTGATTTGTTCTACATTTAAATATTAATATATCATAACTGACACTGACAGAACAGAAGGCAGGTTTACATTGTAATATTAATATTACAGTTTATTTCTATACAAACTTTTTATACATGAGATTCATCTAAAACTGTTTCACAACAACAACAACAAAACCGATTGACTTAATAAGAAATACATATTTGCACATGTAGCAGTAATAAAAGGCGGCATGGTGGTGCAGAGGTTATCACTGTCGTCTCACAGCGAGATGGTTCCCAGTCCGAACCCCAGACAAACCGCCTGAAGCCAAGTGAAACTAATAGTGGGTCAAATTTAATGTTTTCTCCCTGAACACCTACTTTTTCTTCTCCTCTTATTATAATAACCTGTTTGTGTCGTTGAAGTTCACTCGTTTCACGTTGTGTTTCTCAGGCAAACCCATATTTTCAGTGGACATTCATCCTGATGGCACAAAGTTTGCAACTGGTGGACAAGGTAAGAGACCTGCTTCACTGGTTTGTTCTGAAATGGACATTTGTCCTTGAGGATCCACATTTAGATAAATATAGATATGTACACTTTTTAAAACTTGCACTGAATGTATATCATCATGTTTTAATCCTGTAGTTTCAGGTTATAGATTTATTTATCTCCGTATGTGTGAGGTTTTCAGATGAATCTCCTGAACCCTTATAAGTGTTTTGGAGGGAGTTGTCTTCACCACTGTCATGACACAGAAAGTCAGCTGTGTGTGTGTGTGTGGGTGTGGGTTGTGTATTTTGTGTATGTTGTTTTTTCTAAGTGTTGTTTTTGTTTCCAGGGGAAGATTCTGGAAAGGTGATGATCTGGAACATGGCGCCGGTCCTCAGGGAGGAGGACGAGAAGAACGAAAGTATTCCCAAAATGCTTTGCCAGATGGACAATCACCTAGGTAACCAGCCTCATTGTAATATCTGTTGTTGTATGTCGAGTCAGATCATCCTGTTGAGCGTAGAAATGTAATATTTGTTGATTAATACACCACAGGTCTTCAGGTTCTTATCCACGAGTGATTTCTTTTGGTTTATTGAGTAAAATACTGCAACGGTTCTTCTGCTCAGAAATGTCTTGTGTTGCAAGAGTCGTGTTCTGACGTCAAACTATCAAAGTTAACACGAGTGTGTGTCTGTGCAGCGTGTGTGAACTGTGTGCGCTGGTCCAACAATGGACTGTACCTGGCATCAGGAGGAGACGACAAGCTGGTCATGGTGTGGAGGAGAGCTGCGTACGTACAAACACACAATCAGCAAATACACATGAGGCTTTTTCAACAAAACAAGTAGAGATGATACCAAAACTGTAGTAGTTGATACTGATATCATGACATTTGCATGATTCTGGATACAAATTCATGATAACAACAGTGGCCTTCAAGTCATAAATGCAAATAAAAGACTTTACATTATAAAACAGAAGAGTGGCATGTAGGAAAAATATGATACGAGTTCAGGTATCACTCAATGACTAAGAAAACAGCTGAGGCTTCACACACACACACACACACACACGCACACACACACACCCATATACTCGAGTGCAAAGGATCAGTTCTTGTCCCTGTTCTGTTCCCTGAAGAGTCAGAGCTGCTCGTTTGTGTTGACTGTGTGTGTGTGTGTGTGTGTGTCTGCTTGTGTGTGTCTCTGCAGATTCATCGGTCCGAGCACAGTGTTCGGGTCGAGCAGTAAACTGGCCAACGTGGAGCAGTGGAGGTGTGTCACCATCCTGAGGAATCACACCGGAGGTAAGACAACAATAAATCATGTAGCATGTACACACACTATGTTCCCACAAATTACACAACGAGTCAGATGTGCAGGTGAACACTGTAACACACATACAAACACACGTGAACACATCACTGACCCTTTTCACACAAACTAATATCTTAACTAGTAACATTTTAACTTTTGACTTTTCTCTAGACTCACACGGTGATATCTGATTGTGTGTCTGTGTCTGTGTGTGTGTGTGTTGTGTTGTAGATGTGATGGACGTGGCCTGGTCTCCTCATGACGTGTGGCTGGCCTCCTGCAGCGTCGACAACACCATCGTCATCTGGAACGCTCGTAAATTCCCAGGTAGGAGACTCTGCTCCGACATTAGAGCTGCAGCGTCACGGATAAAGCTAAATGCTCGACTGGTTACACGGAGGCGTGGATCCATCAAGAGTTGATTTCATTTCATCATTAATTTATTTAAAAGCTGCCATGATAGTTTATAAGTATTTTGTTTAAATGAACGTGTACTTTTTGTTATTTAATCCAGTGCTGCTTGTCGTTGGAGCAGGATTTATTTCTTGGCGTCTCTTCATCCATGTCCCCCTGTCTCTCTGTGTCTCCAGAGATGGTCACATGTCTGCGGGGACACACTGGACTGGTGAAAGGCCTGACCTGGGACCCGGTGGGGAAGTACATCGCCTCCCAGGCCGACGACCACAGCCTCAAAGTATGGAGGACGATGGACTGGCAGATGGAGGCCAACATCACCAAACCCTTCAACGAGGTACAGAGACACATGTTTGTACTTAGAGGAAACGTTAGTGCTTCATCCTGTGTTTTCACTCATTTCTTCAGGTTGATATTTCTGTATCTTCTGTCCTGTTACACAGTTTCACTCTCTTCTCTCTCTCTCTGTGTGTCTCAGTGCGGCGGGACGACCCACGTCCTGCGTCTGTCCTGGTCCCCGGACGGTCAGTATCTGGTGTCGGCTCACGCCATGAACAACTCCGGCCCCACGGCCCAGATCGTGGAAAGGGACGGCTGGAAGACCAACATGGACTTCGTGGGTCACCGCAAAGCTGTCACCGTGGTGGTGAGGACGTTTTACCCTCGTCTTCGTTCATTTGAAGATTCTCTTCCTCGTCCACGTTCTGACGTTTCTGTTTCTTCTCTGCAGAAATTCAACCCAAAGATCTTTAAGAAGAAACAGAAGAACGGCAGCTCCCCAAAACCCAGCTGTCCGTACTGCTGCTGCGCCGTCGGCAGCAAGGACCGGTCGCTCTCAGTCTGGGTCAGTTTGGTTTTTTAAAGTTTACGCCTGATGCAGGTCCCTCATGTTTAAAGATTTCATTCCTCACTTGTGTCTGTGATGATTTTAATCTGCTCAGACAAAAACAGCTTCCACAGAGATGATCCATCTCAGTAAAAACATAAACTTATAAAAAAGGAATAAACTTCCTGATTCAAATTGATTGACACGTCTTTCAGATCAGTCTGATCACTGATCAGTTCACACTACACGACTTCCTGTCTATGATCACGAGTCTGCAGTCGTTGTGAGTTCATACCCGACCGACCTGCGACAGGAGGTCACACACTACACGACCTTTCACCAGAAGAAACCTTGACTAGTACGTCCAGTCTCGACTTTGTGCCGCCTGCACGCCGTCCTGCGCTCTGACCGGCTGTAGTCGTCCGCCATATGTCGGGGGAGGCAACGTGTTCTCGAGCCTCTTGAGTCGATCTGAGTTCCAAAAATTGTTAGCGAGTGGAAAATTTAGCTAAAAAGCGTGTAGTGTGAATTAGACATTAGAGACGACCTCCGTGTTCAATAGAATGTTCCTCACCTCACTTTCGTCAAACGAGGGAGAAAACATGACGGGATCCCGAGTGTCCTAACATCTTTCCTCTCTCTCTCCAGCTGACCTCCCTGAAGCGCCCCCTGGTGGTCATTCACGATCTCTTCGATAAATCGATTATGGACATCTCCTGGTGAGTTACTCCTGCCACACATACACAAGAGTCTGTGCCTGTTTCCCTGAATCTGTCATCAGTGAAAGACCCAAAGTGTGTGTGTGTGTGTGTGTGTGTGTGTGTGTGTGTGTGTGTGTGTGTGTGTGTGTGTGTGTGTGTGTGTGTGTGTGTGTGTGTGTGTGTGTGTGTGTGTGTGTGTGTGTGTGTGTGTGTGTGTGTGTGTGTGTGTGTGTGTGTGTGTGTGTGTCAGGACTCTGACGGGTCTGGGGATGTTGGTGTGTTCCATGGACGGCACTGTGGCCTACCTGGACTTCTCACTGGATGAACTGGGAGACCCGCTGAGCGAGGAGGAGAAGGTAACACTCACATCATGAACTCGCATCAGAACACAGACACATTAAATTATTAAATCTCTGAACACAAAATCAATTGCAGAAGCTTCCATAGAAAACTGAAACATGACATTTACTTTGTGAGCAAAGGAAAAACTACTGTGTGTTCTATCAAGCACCAAAAGAACCCAAATCAAAGTTCTCCACCTTCTTCCTCTGACGTACAGAACAGCATTCACCAGAACATCTACGGGAAGAGTCTGGCTATAACCAGCACCGAGGCTCAGCTCTCCACCACCATCATCGAGAACCCTGAGATGCTCAAGTACCAGCAGGAGCGACAGAACTCGGCCCAGGCCACCGCGGGGCCGGGCAGCGCCGGGCCCGAGTCCTCCGCCCCCAAGCTCAACAGCGTGATGAACGGAGAGTCTCTGGAGGACATCAGGAAGGTGGGAACTGAAATAAATCCTCTTCAAAGGGTCAAAGTCAGACGTCTGAGGCATTTGATAATGAATCATAATGAATTCATTGTATATTAATTCATTTCTTTCCATTAACATATTAAGTTTACAGGTTCACACACTGAAATGATGTATAGGTTCAACGAGGTGTGAACGAGCCTTTAGATATTAGAGCAGTAGATACAGAGACTAGAAGTAGAACCAACAAGAGCAGAACTTGGCACGTGTTCAAATATTCATGGTTTTATAATTATTATTTTTTTATAACAAACACTTTTTCATGATATTTTTGGATCTTGAATTTCTCGGATGTGTCATTTTTCCTGCAGAACCTTCTGAAGAAACAAGTGGAGACGAGAACCGCAGACGGCAGAAGACGGATCACGCCGCTGTGCATCGCTCAGCTGGACACGGGGTGAGTTTCAACGTCGTGGTCAGAACGGATCAGCTTCATGATGGAGCAGATGATCACTGTCCTTCTGTCTCTGCAGGGACTTCTCACCGGCTCTGTTCAACAGCGTCCCCATCCTGCCCTCGGGCTCCTCCATGTCCAATCATCTCACCCCTCAGCTCAGCTCTGACTCCAGCCCAGGACAGGCCTCCTCTCTGGGGCTGAGGCCCGGCATTGACCCCATGCTCACCTCGCCTGCAGCCGGCGGCCTCAAGGGCCTGGACGACATCAAAGACGGGTACGCAGAGCACTTCCATTTTCTTTTCTGTTGAATATGAATCACACATGAATATCGCTCTTGATTTTTCATCAACCTCTTGTTCCTTTCAGTGTGAAATCCACTCTGCTGCTCACTTCCGCCACCAAGATTGAGCCGATGAAAGCTTTGGACTCCAGGTTCACCGAGAGGTCAAAGGCCACGCCGGGGATCACGGCCGTCATCACCTCCATCTCTGGCCTCGTGCCTCAAGACAGGTCTCAGTTCAAGTGAAGTAGATTTAAAAAGTTCATAAATGTGATGGAGCAGAACTTTGAGAAGCAAAGAATCCGTTCACAAAACTAACTGAGACTTTTCTGTTTGTCCATCAGGCCCAAAGACGGTATCTCTGTCCTGAAAGAAGTAAAAGCCAAAGAAGATTCCAGCAGCGACAGCGAGGACAAGATGGCCACCATCAACAAAAACCTGTCGTTCAGCAAGAGGAAGCCGGAGCTGCTGATGGACGGAGCAGAGGTGGTGGAGAAGAGGAAGAAGGGACGGCCCAGGAAAGACAAAATAGCCGCTCCCAGTGCCCAACCCTTCGCTCAGGTAGAGACGGTGGCTGGAGGCTTCAGTGAATGATCAAATAACGAAAGATCCATTCATTCCTTTGAGTTAACATTAAAGTGAGAATGTGTAGGTGGGTTTTTGGTGGGAGATGCTCTGTGATGCTGCAGAGGTTGATGACGGAGTGCGATGTGCTTCCTCTTCCTGTCAGGTGACTCCTCCAGCGGAGCGGGAGCCGAGCAGAGTGACGGCTGCTCCAGCTCCTGTCGCTGTTCTCAGGCTCCCGACGCCAAAAACACAGAAATCCTTCAGTCTGCAGGTAAAACGCTGTCTGGTCGCCTGTGTCGTTATCTGTGGATTTAATATTTGTGTCCAACGTGAAGAACTTATTTCAGCCCGTCGGGTTTGACTCGTCTTCCTGCCGTGGAAACGCAGACTTCTGATGTGAAGGAGCCTTTTGTTCCTTAAAGGTAGTTCTGGCTGAAACTGAAGTCATTAATGGAAAGTGTGTGTTTGTGTGAAGGTGAGCATGGAGCCGTCGGTGTTCCTGGAGGTGGAGAACGAGGTGTCGGTGGTGGCCGGTTCGAAGCTCAGTCAGCTGCGATGCTCCAGAGACGGACGAGACTGGAACACGCTGCTGCCCAGCTCAGTGGTCACTGCTGCAGGAAGCAGGTGGAGGCTCCACCCACACGACACACAGATGATGAGTCTTCAGTCGATTCTGTTTTTTTCCTGTTCATCAACAACACAAAATCATTTTTCTCCTGCTCCTCTTCTCCCTCAGTGACGTCCTTGCCGTCGCCTGCGAGGACAGGATGTTGTCTGTGTTCTCGTCCTGCGGTCGACGGCTGCTTCCTGCCATCCAGCTGGGAACACCGGTGTCCGCTCTGCACTGCGCGGCCCACTTCGTCATGGCTCTGACGGCCGGAGCGGCGCTCTCCGTCTGGTCAGTGCTCGTGCATGTTGTCTTTATTCAGGATGTTCACATTCACAGATTCATTGATGGAGACGGTTGTTCTTTTCCACCGGTTTCAGTTTATTCATCTGTTGTTTGTCTTTGCAGGGACGTTCAGAAACAGAAGGCGCTGGTGAAGAACGAGTCTCTGAGGAACATTTTATCTGGTGAGAAACACTTTGAAAATCAGAACATAAACAACAGGGTTTTATTTTAGTGTTAATTAAAAATGTGTTCTTTCAGTGTTTCATAATTAATTAAACCAATGTTTTAGATGTTAAACGATTGATTTATTAATAATCTTGAGTCTGAAGAGTCCAGTCGTGTTGTTTGTCTCTAAAAAGCTCTTGTTTGCAGGTGTTGACATCTCGGTGTCTCAGTCCCTGCTGACTCAGCAGGGGGTCCCCGTCATCGGACTCTCCAACGGGAAGTCGTACTGCTTCAGCTCCTCGCTGGAGACTTGGTGAGACCCTGAACTGCACTGGTTCGGTTTGTGTGTTTTGTTTGATGGTCGTGTTCAGAAATGTTGGACATAACAAGTAAGAAGAAACAGATGAGGGTCACGTATCCACCTTTTGTGAGTCATGGACAGATGCTCAGGAAATGTGGAAACTATCATCTTGGCCTTAAAGGTTCAGTGTGTAGTTTATGAATCCTAATGATTTCCACGATTTGACTCAACGACCTGTTCTCCGTCTCTCTCAGGACTCTGATAGCAGATAAAGGAGACTCGCTGGTTCAGTGTGCAGACTTCAGGAGCTGCCTACCTTCCCATGATGCACCTGTGACCTCGGGGCCACTGGCTGTAATGCAGGGACGCAACCTCAAGTACGACAGATTTTAATCTCTGATTTTCTTCATTCAAAATCAATGTGTCCTCAATTATAAGACCAGGCATCAAACTGAGTCACCGGGGGATTCGAACCTTCATGTCAGTCCACTGATGATAAACTCTCTGGTCCCTGCAGTGCTGGTCGTCTGGCGTCCCGTCTCTCCTCCACGCCTCACCACCTGCAGCAGAGCATGACACTGGCCTTCCTAGAGAACCAGCTGGCGGCGGCTCTGACTCTGCAGTCGGCGCAGGAGTATCGTTACTGGCTGCTCATCTACGCCCGATTCCTCGTCAACGAAGGTTCGGAACCATTTCTGTTCTCATCACCTACGACCACGACTACTTTGATGAACATGTGACTGTGTAGATGAAGTGTGAGGAAATCAATGCTTCCTCTAATGTGTGTCTTCCTCCCTCCAGGCTCCGAGTTTCGTCTAAGAGAACTCTGCAAGGAGCTGCTGGGTCCCGTCCACAAATCTGCTGCCACATCCTGGGAGCCCACGACTCTGGTACGTTTACGACACCGTGCCGTTCGTCGGTTAACACGTTACGACCTGAGGTGTCGGAAAGAAACTCTGAAACCTTAAAAGAGCTGACAGAATCACCAACGTTTACAAAAACTTTAATGTTTTAGTGTCTGAGGCAGAAAGAAAAACATTTAATAGCTTAAACATTTGTCTTTCACTGTAAATCATCTCTAAACTTCATGAAGGCTTTGTCAGGAATCGTCTGGGTCAGAATCTTCTTCTTAGTTATTGTCATCGTTGTTTTCGTTAATGAAACTCTGAACTCAGTGTACAGACAAGCTTCTTTGAAACTTAGACTAAGAGCCTTTCTCCTTTGCCACGAGTATCTCAGCGAATCACAATGAATTTCATCAGTCACATGTCTTGAATACAACAAACACTCACACATCTCATGGGGCTGTAAAGGGAGGAGCATGCAGACATCGCACCCGGTCTTAAAGGTTCAGGTCTTAAAGGTTCAGGTCTTAAAGGTTCAGGTCTTAAAGGTCTAAATACGAACTGTCCTTATTGAGGTGCATCGTATCTGTGAACGCTGTTTACACCTCGTGCTCTGTCACCATGGAAACGGCCGCTCACTGCTTGGTCCCCTGTGTTTTCAGGGTCTTCGTAAGCGGGAGCTGCTCCGGGAGGTTTTACCCGTCATCGGAGAAAACCTGCGCTTCCAGAGGCTGTTCACGGAGTACCAGGACCAGCTGGAGCTGCTGCGCAACAAATAACACACAGACTGACGCACACCGGGACTCGTCGTGGAACTAGTTTGGCTCGGCTCGGCTCGGGTAAACTCTGACTGTTTCATCTTGGGAAGCTTGAAACGCTGTTGAGGCCGAGGCCCGTCGCAGCTTCTACGCACTGGGACGTTTCAGTGCCGTCGCTCACTGGGGACAAATGGGTGCTTCTTTTTTTTTTCTTCTTATCACATTTTTTCACTAACGTCTTTTGTCTGTTTCTGAGCTATGCACCTCCCTCCTGCTAATCATGAACTTACGAAGAGAAACACAGAGACTGAGGACTTCCTGCTACTCTCCTCTACTCAGAGAGAGAGCTGAGCTGAGACGCTGGTAAAGACCAATATGAATCAGAATGAGGTAAAGGAGCAATATGCTTGTACCAAAGTGATGCCTTCATGTGTAGAAGTGAACACACACCAGTTTCTGCCGGGTGGAGAACACGGAGGGCGTCGGGCTGAACGCCGCAGCGAGAACATGAACTCCACGCCTCCACTGTGCTGACGGACAGGATGGATCTCTGGGAAACGGAGTCGGAAAAGGGATCTCAGATATTAAAGTGATTTTACTTTGCTACTGATTCAAATCAATAAAAAGTGTAAGTCAAGGAAAACAAAAAAACAGTGTAGATGTTAGAAATTGAACTGGACTGATTTCACATTTGGTTTAACTCAGAGTCCGGCTCCGTCCACACGGACACGTTCTAGTTCTTTTAGTCATTGGTATTGTTGCCATGGTTAATCAGAGTAAACGCTGCCGACCTCGTTTTAGTTTAAAGTCTTTGTGTTTGACTCTGAAACTGAGACTTTAGTAAACGATGACACGTTCTCTTCCTGATTGGTTCTCATCAGTCACATGACTCGACTACCAGCGGTGAACACAAAGCGTCGCTAACACTTCCTGTCGGTAACAGTTCCACCTCGTCGTCGCTCGGAGAAAAGAAATCCCTGCTCTGACTTTAGAGTATTTTCTGAAACTCAGCGACCAACTACAGAGACAATCTACTTCCTGTTTACATCACATGACCTGTGTAGGTGGACGGTCATGTGATGTGTGTGTGTCATCGTGGTTGGAGAAAACGTTTTGTTGTGGACGGAGCCCAAATGGTAACAAACAGAAATCTTTCTCAGATGTGCAGCTTCATTCGTTCGTCACATCTTCAGCTGCTTCTGTTTTAGATACGTTGTTGATGCTGGACGCCATTTTTTACTTTAAGCAACAGTTTGAAGTCATGTTACACTTTTTCATCAGCGGCTCAAAACTCTAAAAGATCAACTGAGGATCTAACGGTGAATGAGCTTATTAAACACGTCACACTTTATTGTGATGAATAAATAAAAGTTTCAATCAGTTCTTAATCTTTTTCACATCGTATTTACTGTAGAAACGTTCCCGTCTCGTCCTGCACGTGTTTCTCTGAAAACTCAGACCTGGACTGAAATGTTTTCTTCCACCAACACGTGAAGGTTCAACGGACTGAGCAGAATCCACTTTTAACCACTTTGCATCATGAACATTCAAGTGTCAAAGTCCCAGTTCGTCTGAAACTCCGTCGCCATCCAACACTATCACTTCTGCTCGTTGACTCTGAATCGACGTCGGAGCGTTCAGAGGTCGTAGCGTCGTCTTATTCTTCAGATCATGCGAGTGTCAGTTAATCAGACAGAACCAGTGCAGAAAGGTTATATCGATTCTGTAAATAAGCTCCAGTTAGAAACGCAGCCGACACTTTTATAGGCTGATCCTTTATTCTTATTGTTTTTTTGCTGCACCTGTTTTCATTTTGTATTATGTGCCGGTAAAAACCACTGAAAATCAGATTTTCAGGACTTATGGGGGAAAAGTTGTTTATTTTTGTCTCACATCCATTAACTTGACATTTTAACAGGTTTCAAACTTCACTTGAAGAATTAAAGTTCTTGTGTTTGTCTGCAGCAGCTCAGTGTGTGTGTGTGTGTGTCTGTGTGTGTGTGTGTGTGTGAATCCCCTCTGTACAGCATTTCTTCTTTCTTTTTTTCCGTTTGTCATTTTTAAATGTTTGTACAAGGCAAATTTCTTTTGTTTCCATTTTCTATAAGAAAAGAAAAAAATGAGCGGAATCTTTTTTGCTTTTGATGAAAGAAACTTAAAATTAAACAAATGAGGAACATTTGGGTTTTTGGTCGTTTTTCTTCACTTATGTTTCAGTGTTGAAACAAAGTCAAAATGCTTCTTACGGGAACATCTGGAGTTAACATGATATTGTCATGTTAATATGCTAATGTATCATAGCTAATGTGAATGTTAGCATGTTAACATCTAATGTCTAATGTTTTCCTCTTCGGTTCATTTAACACTTTAAGATCAATCATTAACTATTTCCACGTTTGGACCTTGACATGAACTTCTGTGTAGATTTTACTTGTTTGAGAAAATCCACTTTGTTTCCATCAGTTCTCGTCAATACGCCATTAAATTCTATTTGTTATAAATTGAATCTATAGTTTAAATATTACCTGTTTATTATAGCAGTAAGATAATAGGATCCTTTATCAGTCCCACAACAGAATAGAATTGTTAAACATCACATGGTTGGTTTTTGAATTGCAATAAAAAGGTGACCAGACTTTAAAATTAAACATTTTATTTGTATTAAATTATGATTCCAACTTGCCTTTGAAACAGAACCTAAGATTTAACACTTTGAACAATTCCTCCTATAACGTTTCCACTTTTTTATTTAATCATGTTATTTAATCATCTTGAATTCTGAGGTGAGTTAAACCCTGAGAGCTTCAACTTGACATCTTTATACGAACAAGCAGCCGCTCACATGACTGGAGGTGATTTAACAGAAGTGATTCCTGCGTCTGAAGCTGGTTTGGGATCAGTCTGGAGCTCGGCCTCTTCAGGCTCTGAGGTCAGGCTGCACGTGTCAGAGGTTGGCGTTGATGCCGACCCAGTGTCTGATGAGCTGGTGAGCGATGGTCTGTCTGGGGGGGACGACGAAGGTCGGAGGTTCTCCTCTGAACAGGGAGTCGATCACCTGCAGAGAAAACATCCAATAGAACAGAGATCGTCTCGTCGAGTTTCATGAAGATCACTTCTCCTGCTCTACGTCACTTACATTCTGCTTTAATACAGAATCTGGGCTCTGTTGATATTAAAGTTGTGAACGAGGCTGAAAACTAGTTTATTGAAATTTTAAATGATCGGTTTTATAAAACTAGAGATGAAGATCAAAGCTTTTTTCAGGTCTTAGTATTTAACTCAAAGATATAAACATTTATATGATCCTTGATAAGAAAAATGTTCACCTCATATTATAATTGTTATATGACTTACATATTTACATCATATTAATTAGTATTTGTATAGATTGTAAATATGTGTAGTTAAAAATATCCTTTAGTTGTAATACCAGTAATTTTACTGAAGTGAAAATGAACATAAATCTTTGATTACAACTGAACCAACGTCTTCACAGCCTGAGCCGATCGTCTGATGAAGAGCATGAGAAGCAGCTGAAAGCTCCAGTGAGTTATAAGTTATGTTGTTTGTCATCAGTAATATTGAAACTTATCATTCTCATTATTATGAATATTCTTCTTATTGTTATTTACAGTATTTCTCTTCTGTGGCTGTACCTGTTGCCGTGGGAACCACCGGGCCTCCTCGATCTCGTTCTCGTCCACCTTGATGTCGGTCGACATGGCGACAGCGAGGCAGCCGATCATGAGGTTGGAGGGCATCGGCCACGGCTGACAGGAGACGTACTGAACGGGTCCGACCTTCACGCCGCTCTCCTCCTCCACCTCCCTCCTCACCGCCTCCTCCATCGTCTCCCCTGCAGGCGCACGGGGGGGGAGGTGAGTTTGTGTGTTGTGTGTGTACGTGTGTGTGTGTGTGTATACAAGAGTTACCAGGCTCTATGAAACCAGCCAGACAGGAGAACAGGCCGACAGGAAAGATCTTCTTCCTTCCCAGTAAACACTGGTTTCCATCAGGATGAATCACCAGCATGATGACGACCGGGTCTGAAGACACAGAGAAACTGAATTCATCCAGTCATCATCTCTGTGGTTTCATCCTTTAAGGACTTTAGTAACTTAGTATCCGGCCACCACCACCTGCACGTCAGGTGATTGATTCATTAAAAACTGAACTAGATCAATGACGTCAGCTCGTCACCACGACATCAAACATTCAAATAAGTAATTCCCCATAAAAGACGTGAAAAACCTGAATTAAAATGTGCCCTTTGAAATGAACAAGTTAATAATGAATGATTGGAGTTATCCAGCTGACGTCCTGCTCCCGGCTGACGTACCGACTCGTGGGTAGCAGGTGTTGTGAACGCCCCTCAGGCTCCTGCAGTCGGCGTTCAGGCAGCTCCTCTTGTGTCCGGCCTCCTCCGGCCGCGTGCCGCTGCCGCACGTCGGACAGAAGCTGTAGCGGCTGTGCCACGCCAGCACCGCGCGAGCCTGGGCCACCACGCCTGGAGACCGGGAGCCAGAGCAAAGTCAAACAACTGGAGACACAAGTCGTATAGAAATTCATTTAGATAAATGACATCGATCTTCCTCACCGGCCTCTTCCTCGCTCAGCTTCAGCAGATCCCTGTTCGGTGTCTTCGGGAACAAACAGTTCTTTTCTCTGCAGCGTTTCAGAAGTTCAGCTGCGTCTTCATCTGTGCCGACGGCAAACCAGGCTGGAGGCTCCTGACCGACCCCCTGAGGAGGAGAGGAGGAGGAGGAGGAGGAGGAGGGTTTCTTCCTCCTCTCCACTCCTAAGAAGACGAGCACAGTGGCAGGCTCCTGGAGAAGATCTCTCACGGCCTCATACCTGAACCGACACAGCTTCATTCTCCCCTGTTGGAGTTGGAATCACCATCAAAAGTCTTTAAAGACTGAAACATCTCTTCATCTTTCTGTTGTTAAGTTGTTAAGTGACTTTCAGACCTTAGTCTTCATCAGGTTAATATCAGAACATCAGTGTTTCCTACGATGGTTTCACTCTGGTACCTCTGAGCCGTCGTCCTCGGAGCAGCTGACCATGGGGCTGAGGCTGGAGAACAGCAGGTAGACGGTCTCTGCGTCTCTCTGTCTCACCTCCATCCACTCTGTGTCCGTCCTCTTCGCGCTCAGCCGGTCCAGCGTCTCCCTGCTGAAGTAGTTCTCCTGCGGGACGAGGTCGGAGCCCGGCAGCACTCGCAGGCAGCCGTCGTCCGTCCGCCCCAGGAGGTTGGAGATGTGCCTGTGGCCCCAGAACTTGGCGACGTCGTAGGCGGTTTGTGACGAAGGGTTCACGGAGAACTTGTCACAGCTGGAAGATGAAGGATGGAAAAGGTTCAAGTCTTTCTCAGCTTGGGACTGTTTTTAGATCTTCATCATTTAAACTTTTCTTTTTATAAAAACTGATAAATATTTGTCAGAGGTCAAATCATCAGCTCCTCTGCAGCTCTACACATGTTTTATAGAAGTTTATTTCAGTTCTCGTTTTAATCTTTAATAGTTTTAATATTCTCTCAGTTACAGATTATAGCTTTGTTAAACTCGTAGTTTATACTTTTATTTGATTGCTCATTTTCGCCTCTTTCAGCTTCTGATTCCTGTTTAATTACTTTCTCACTTGAGCATATTTATCTTTTATGATCCTTCAATCTGCTCGATTTGTAAAACAACCGTTTGCGAAGGTCTTTACCAGAACAACTGAATTCTGTGCTGCTGTAGTTAAAGTGAGATAAGAGTAAGATCAATAAGAACGAGTTAGCAATGAAACAAAGACTTTGGATAAAAGTATAAAACTAGTAAAAGGTATAAAAATAAATAAATATATAAAATCCCTCCTCAGTGATACAGGAAGTGACGTGAAGACACTAAACCAGAGTAATGTGATCAAGTACATTACAGTAGTCCAGGCTCAGATTGTAAGTATTACAGTACAACTGTGTACTGGTGGATGTGGAGAGTGTAACGTCCGTGTCACATTACGTAGAAGCTCTGGATTGACTCATGATGATAAATACTTGTATATACCCACGTGACAGCAGCTCCTCCGCCACATGAAAGTGTCCGTGGCGAGCGGCGAGCATCAGCGCTGTCCAGCCGCTGTTTCCTGTCTGGTTGATGAGCGAGGGGAAGTGGGACAGCAGCGAGGTCACCTGGGTGACGTGTCCTCTGGCTGCAGCGTCCAGAAACTTCTCCTGCAGCTCCTCCTCAGCACTCGACGGGACGCTCATCGTTCAGGCTCCCAGAGGATGAACCGGAGTCAAACTGATCTGAGGACACGTTTCTACAGAATGATGAAGTTTAAAAAAAGTTAGTACTTTTACATATACCATTTTAGTGCTGGTCTTTAATGAGTAAAATAACATTATCAGTACATGTCTTTTAAGTAGTGGAATGTTTTTATACAGTATATTGTGAGTATATTTGCATCAGTAATATTTTTAGTACATGTTTTTATGAGTAATGGAGTATTCAGTAGTACACATTGTTTACTTGTAAGAGTATTTCTACCACTGTCGCAATATTACTTAAACGTATAACACTTTCATGCTTGTCTTATAAGAAATTGAGTATTTTTTAAGTAATTTTACTTAAAAACGTAATGTAATTTACTAGTTATGGAGTATTTCTTACAGTGTAGCTTTAGTACTCTTAAATATAACACTTAAGTGCTTGTCTTTTATGAGCAATTGAGTATCTTTGTACAGTATATTATTTGTACTTTTACTTGTGCTTTTAGTACTATTTCTTTTACTTGCAATTGGATATTTCTTACAGTGTCATATACAGTATATTTCCTACATTTTGCATGTCTTTTACTTTTAATGTAGTACTTTTATTTGCAGTGGAGTATTAGTAGGCACATGTTATTTACCTATAATGTAGTATTTGTACTTGAACAACATTTCAAGTGCATGTCTTTTAGAAGTACTGTATATTACAGTGTGGTGATAATACGAATATAACGAGTCGTGTATTTTACAGTAGTATTAATACTTGTACTAAAGTACATCAGCTGGATTCTGCTCCTTTAAATATTCCTCTCGCCTGCTGCTCGTCCTCTCATTGGTGGAAACAACTGTCAATCAAATCTCTCGCAGTTATAAAACGTTACCAAACAGCTGGAGAGAGAGACACGTGGTTCTGTTTTCATAACAGCAACAATAATACAAATAAAAACAACAATAACAATCATTAAATTAAATTGCTGCAGTCTCTGTGCGGAGTCATGTGACCTGTCGTTACGTCATCTACGTAAAACAAACCAGGAAACTGAAGAGAATCGAACGGAACTGCGGAAGATTCAGTTCGTTTGTTCTCAGCTGAGATTCAACCTGAAGTTAAACCTGAAGTTAAACCTGAAGTTAAACCAAACCTGAGGTTAATGTGGATTCAAACCTGGAATAAAACCAAAGATCAGACCTGAGATTCAAACTGGAATAAAACCTGAGAATCTGAGATGAACTGGTGTGAACCTGGTGTGAACGAACCTGAGTCTCTCGGTAGAAGCTGGTTCTCCTCTGATCTTCTTCAGTTAATCTGAATCTGAATCGTTGAAGGATCTTCGACCTTCAGCTTCAAGAAGAAACTCGAGATGCGTTCAGGAACAGAAACCACTGCGATGCGTTCAGGGCCACACCACACCGCCGTAAACCACAGAGTTTAACCTGTTATGTGAACAGGTTGAGGATAAAGTCCAGTTGCTACATATGATTCATTCATTCATCAATAAAGTTATTATTCATTCATTCATTCATCTTACGTAACGTTTCATTAACGAATATTCAAACAAAACTGGAGATATTTACATTAAGAGAATAATAAATAAATAAACAAACTCTGAAAGTTCATCAGTGCTCAACAGCTTTAAACGATGATCTGTCATCTACACATTTATTCTATTATTTCTGCTTCAATAAGTATTAAGATCATTTCCAGTAAAAAAGTAAAGAGCAAAAGTTAAAGTATAATAATTAAGGGCAATTGTCAAACATTGTCACATATTTACTGATTCATCATTATTTTTTATGGAATTTATTTTTGTAATGATACTTTTGTTCCAGTTAGTTTATATTTATTTTACAGCCTAAATTGTAAAATATATTCTAATGTACAGTTTCCACAGTTCTAGCTGCTAAAGCTGCCAATTAGATTTGTTTTTGTAAAAGTTTATTTTAAATTCAACAACTGAATTAAAATTTACAGATTCACATTTTATCAAGAACAAATAAAATACTGATGATTCTGTAAATCACCTGAAGAAATAGAAAGTCCTTCATTACAGTAACTTTCTACATAATGTAATCACACAAAGCTTATTTTGTGTGTTATTGATCAAACTGTGCGACACAACCAGTTTCATTTGGAAAAAGTCTCGAACAAGAGAAAATAAAATGATCATTAAATTGTAAAAAAGTCAAAAGAAAGTCTGAAATATTGCTTAGTGAATATTTTAATAAAATAATACACAGGATAATGTTAACAGAGAAACAGTCTCATGTCTTCAGACACAGCGAAAATAAAACATCCACACACTCTGAATTCATCATTTTTATCATCACAAATATTATTATATATTAAATTAATATTTAAACACAGTTACACACGTTCATAAAAACACAGAATCCACAGAATATACAGACGTTACTGAGAAACATCTCGAGTTGATTAATGTGTTGATGAGGAAGTTAGACTAAACAACTCTTTTACAGCAGGAGAATGTGTGTGTGTGTGTGTGTGTGTGTGTGTGTGTGTGTGTGTGTGTGTGTGTGTGTGCGTGTGTGTGTGTGTGTGTGTGTTAGGAGTAAAAGGTCAGGACGCTCTGGTGGTTTCCTCGAACCAGCAGCAGGGGGGGGGCGTCTCTGGACAGAGTTTCCAGCCAACACATGTAGAGGGCGCTGGACACGGTGCCCTTCCTCGCCAGAGGCATGCTCCTGTGTGAGAGGAGGAAGAGGGGTGGTCATTACTGCTGAGGAGTCAACACAATGAACACACACAGAGGAGAAGACCTTTGAGTCTTTGTCATAAATACAGTTACTGTGAAACCCCAGAGGTCAAAGGTCGAGGTTCACTTCTGCACAACTAAGAACGAGAACCTGTGGAACTCAGACGTTTCAGTTTGTGGTTATTTCACCAACAGAGTCATCACACGTCTCATTTCTCCAACAACCGAACCTGAAAAGTTCTTTCTGATTATTCAACGTCTCAACTATCAAAACCTTTATTATCAATAATCCAGTTTCTCCAGTTTGTGGTCACACTCTGTTCCTTTGATCCTCGTGTCAACACAACATTACGTCACTATACACACAATATTAAGCTTTTTATCACATGATGCAAAAATCACTTGAAGCCCACATTAATAATAATAATAATGACTTTTATTTATTTTTAAAGCTTAAGAACAAAGTGCTTTCCAAGTTAAACTAATTAGAGTAAAAATTAAAAAAGCATCCCTCTGTTTAGCTCAATGAGGAAAGTGAGGCTCTTACATGACGACGAGCTTGGCGTTACTCGAGTGCTCCTTCACCAGCTCGTTCAGTCGGATCTGACGATTGGTCTGAAATTCACACAAACATCAGTTTAGTTCAACATGTGGAGTCCCTGTGTTCAGAGAGGGGGGGGGGGGGCAGTACCTTGGCCCTGTACAGCTCCAGCTCGTTGTCAGTGATCCTCCACGGCTCCTGAGCCTTCAGCCGCTCGGCAGCTTCCTGCTCCATGTCGTCCTCCTTCAGCCTGTACGGCTCGATCAGCTCCTTGAAACTCAGCTTACTGCACAGACAGGTCAGGTGATCACTTCACACTCTGCATGGACCTGTCAATCATTTTATTAAACACTCAAGCTGCCGTTCTGTGACTTTTCTAGAAAACGGATCTGATGCACAGACAAAGTTCCATCGAACAGACGTTCAGGGTGAAGAGGAAACTTCCTCCTGATTCACACTCAACCAACAGACTCACTTTAATCAAGCTGCTGGTTTGAGGTGGAAACGTTTCGTTGTGTTGTTTTAAATCTGAATTTATCTCAAATGTAACGTGTTCAGTTTGGTGCCGAACATTCAGACTTATAAAGTGTTTTCTGTTGATCAGTGAGTCTCGTGAACGATGAAGGATCCGGTCTGTGAACGTGTTATTAACGACCTCATGGTTTGTTATATCTCATAAGATGTACGTTTTTAATCTCGTCTTTGCAGTGAGAGACGTAAAATATTCGGAATCCGTCTCCACGACTTTCACCGATCTGAAGGTGAAAGTCCGAGGCTGCGACGTCGGAGCTCGTACTTGTGTTTCTTGGGTTTGGTGTTGATGTCTCCGAGGACGTTGATGTCAGAGTAGTCGATCCTGAACCTGCTGAGCAGCGTGGCCATCCTGGAGACACGAGACACAACAAATCAAACACACGGGGAGGAAACTACACTTTGGTTGAGTTAGAACAGTTTTGTGTGAACACAGTGTGTTGGTTGTTGGTTGTTGTGTGTTGGTGTCGAACAGAAGCTCAACAGTCGTCCTCTCACACTCGGCGGTCGCGGTCGATGCGGTTGACCTTCCCGCCGATGAAGACGCGGATCCTGCAGTCGCCCCATTTGCTCCGGTTGGTCAGCAGGTAGGGAATCAGCAGCGTCAGACCTGAAACACACACAGACACAAACCCAGAGTTGTAATCATCTTGATTCTGTGGTGAGCTTCTGATAAATGAACATCACAGTTCTCCTGCTCGTCTGTTTGATTCAGTTAAACAACCAACTGACCTCCATCGTCAAACAGCCACCACACGTCGATGGTTCCTTTGCCCTGCTTCTTCTTGAACTGTTGACTGGACTCCAGCAGACGTTGGTCCGTCAGACTCAGAGGAGACTTCGTTTCTACAAACAAGGAAACACGACACAAGAAAAGAAACTCAGACATTTGTAGCAGAAACTGTAGCAGACAAAATATAATGTGGCACCACAGTCGAGATCATTTCTTGGAAAACTTTGACACGTAGAGATCGGACATTAGTCTGAGTGGAGGTCTGAGCTCTCAGAGATCTCTGGATGTTCTCCTTCCTGTTACCTCTGATGATGAGTGGACTGCTCTGGCTGCTCGTGGTCTTTGAAGGACACGAGTCCGAGTCCGAGTCTTTAGCCGGATTCACCGAAAACACCACCTGGTTAGTGCCGACTGGCGGCTTCTCGTGAGGCAGCAGCTCGTCTGTGGAGGACAAACAGGGAAACAGGACAGATGCAGGACAGACGCAGGACAGAAGCAGGACATACAGTTGGTGAACAGACAGAAAAAGACGCTTGTACCTTGTCCGTGGATGTGGGAGACGTCCAGTCCTTCCTGCAGTCGGAGGATCACGACTCCAAACTGAAGGTCGAAGGCGTCACTGGAACAGGAAACAATGTTTGTTGGACACGTGTCTTTAGGTTGAGTCTGTAGAGTCTAAAGATGGAGACGTTGTATTTACAGTAGAAAGTCGTCAGTGGCTCTTTACACAGACTCGTTCTTACTGTATCGTGTTGACGTAAATCTCCACGTCTCTCATGTCTCCTTCACTCCAGTTGTTCTTGAAACCCATGACCAGCGTGTTCGGCTTCAGACGACCTAACCCCACAGCCTGCGGAGCAGAGGACAGGTCACGTGACGGAGCTGGGACAAGGTGGATGTGAGGGATCAGTGTGTTCCACGTGCTCTGACCTGCAGGAGGAACTGCGTCCCGTGCCTCAGGTTGTCGGAGAAGACGGGCGTGTAAAAGGCCTTGATGCGTTTCTCATTGAGCCAGCGCTGAGAGCGGGCGTGGTCCTGGGACAGCTCCTTGAAGTTCGGCCGACGGGACGTCTGATGATGGACGACGGGGACGAGGTCACACAGATTTTCAGAAGTGGATTCGTTATAAAAACAGATAAACCCTCAGTGAGTTAATTCTGCTTTATGTACAGAACCTTTTATATCACTTACTTTTTAATTACATTGCTTAATTTAAAATATAATCAATATATGAATGATCCCTTTGCTCTTAAATATAAAAGTTGAGCTACAACAATTATTGAATTAATCAATTAAACATCAACAAATATTCTGATGATCTATTGCTTCAATAAAACAAGTTTTCTTAGGCTGTGAAATATTGTTTTACACGTGTTTTCAGTAAATTGAGTAGATGCTGTGTGGTTGCGTCCCTCATGTGAAACCTGTTCCCTGTGAGGGACGTGTTTACGTACAGTCTTGACGTGGCCACAGACCATGAGGCCGACGTTCTTGGTGTAAGAATAAACGAGCTGAAGCAGAGCAGGACGAGAGTTTGGAAAACCAGTCAGCACCAAACACTGCGGCCTGGAAACAGGGAATTAATCATTTAGGACATTAACACATCAAATTATTACAGTTCATGAATTTTACTTTGGTGCTCGACAGAAATCCAAAGGTCAAATTATGGTTAAATGTTTAAAAAAATATTTTCCACTGAATTTTCTATCTTAATAATCTGTGTTTCACATGTGGAATTATAATATGACAACGAAACAGATGTCTACCAGGTTGTGAAGTTAGTAGAAGTTAGTTCCAGCTGCTGGACACTGAAGCCTCATCACACAGCATCAGAGGATCAGATTTAATTCTCATTGCTCTGATTCATTATAAAACATCATGTCTGGAATCAAACCCGTCAGCTGACCTGAAGTTCTTCACGTGGTCCTCGACTCCAGTGAGGTTCAGACAGTGAGTCAGAGCCTGGTTGTACATCAGAGCCTGAGTGGACGATCCCCAGTTCACATCTGCAGGAGACAAAGAACACAAATAACAACAATACAACAAAGTATCAGACAAGAGGAACAAGCTGATAAATAATAAGGTAGAATAACACGTAGGAGTTCAGGTCCAGGGTTACGTGCATCAGATCATGTCTAAAGGATGAAATGTGCAATGAGCACATCCTCACCAGGTTTCTTGTAGCTGACGTAGATGTAGAGAGCGAGGACGATGAGCAGAGTGACCAGAGCCGCCCACCAGTTAATGACGAACATCACCACAATGCACAGGATCGCCCCAGCAAGAGACACCCACATGTTGTAGTACTTGAAGCTGGGGCGCCACCCTGTGGTGAGAGAGGGGCGTGAAACGGAAAGAGAAACGCTAGCATACTGTACGTCACCAAACATCACAGCATGTTTAATACGAAATGATCCTGTTGTCTTTAGCAGAAATAAGATTTTATCGACTGAAGAAAATCAATTAAGAAAACCCTCAGTTTAAGTTATGCTCATATTTTCCGAAGTCAGAATCAAATATAAAAGTGTAAATAAATTCCAACCTTAACGTGTAAAAGTCTCAGATCAAGAGTGAGTTCATTTACCTGGAGAGTTGGCCAGAGACGCGTGGAACACGGAGAAGTTGATGAGAGCGTAGGACGCCAGGAAGAAGTTGGAGATTATGGGAGCGATGATGTTCAACTCAGCTAAGAGACGAAGAGTCGATATTCAACAACAAATGTTTTGTTTCTTATTCAGGAGTCAAAGATTTGTTTGTAACATTATAAAGTTGTTAAAGATGGAGCAGTGATGCGTTCAGGTACCCACCAATCAGGATGAACGCCAGGCCAATGCAGAAGGTCAGGACGTAACCACGGAGCGGCTCGTTGTTCTTCCCATAACCCTTTGCAAAAACAGCCAGCCCTGGATAGATCTTGTCTTTGCACAGAGCCTGGAACCACAACAAGTTTTATTTAATCATTTTAAAGTGAGAAATCTCACTTCAGGACTCAGGCCTGAAAGGATCAGGCTCCAGCTCTCAGCTCTAAGATGGAGGAGCTGTAAGTTTAATTCATTATCTTTTTTTTTTAGCACTTTAGGAACTTTTAGTCCATTTTGTTTTTAAAGTTTTATCGTAGTTGGTTTTTCGTTGTCATCATCAGCTGTTAAACTGTGAATCTCATCAGCTTGTTTGTTCAGTCATTGATTCACTGAATGTTTGTGTCCATGACTCCACTGGGAGGACAGAACCCGTCCCGGTGGGGACATGTTCAGTTTGTCCTTCACGTCGTGAGGTCAAATAAAACTCTGGTTTCTCACCTGGAAGACTTTGGGCGCGCTGACCAACGAGGCCAGAGCTGAGGAGAGAGTGGCTGAAAATATCCCGGCGGTGATCAGAGGACCGAAGCCCGACACCAGACTCATCACCTGGTCACAAAACACACAACTCCTTTTATTGAGGTTCACACTTCTGTGAAATTCAATTCATTGGAAAGAGTTGCTCCTCGGTCCTGTGATCTCTGGGTGTGGTTGTTCTTTCTTCACAGACTCAGACTGTTTCGTTAATGTGAACCAGTCAGGAAGAGAACGTGGGCGCCTGCGTCATCGTTCACTAAACTCGTAGCTTCTGTTCGTCCGGACGAAAACACAACGCCAGCGAAGCCAGAGGTGAAGAGCGTGTGTCGGTGAGACGTCTTTATTCACAGTCTGTGGACTGAGGGACACGAGGACAGATCTCAAGCCTTGATACCTACCAACACTGTGGGACGTCAGTTAGTTGTTAGTAGAAACCTCATCATCGACACTTCAGAGGAAACAGCCGCGTGTGAGATAAGAAAAGAAGAGATTCAAAGAAAAGATAATTCTTTGTGAGTCGCACAACGGGAACATTTCAGTCACAGCAGCAAAACGGAAAATAAAAATAAGAAGCTTCAGTGAGATGAGTATAAAAATAAGGAAATATAAAAACAGCAGTGATGTAAACAGGAAGAGAACGAAACACAAGGTTTATGATTCATACACATTTTACAACGCAACTTAAAACAAGACTAAAAGAAAACAAGAGCAAGTGTTTCTGTCTGAAGGATTTAACGACTGCACTGTGTGTGTGTGTGTGTGTGTGTGTGTGTGTGTGTGTGTGTGTGTGTGTGTGTGTGTGTGTGTGTGTGTGTGTGTGTGTGTGTGTGTAGGTGGATGTTGTCAATGCTCTCATTCAGCTCCGTCTCCAACCAGCGAGAACCTTGTGACTGGAAACAACAGTCACTATTATTACTGCTGCACTTTGTTTGGCTACACACACACACACACACAGGCGCGTGCACACACACACACACACACACACACACACACACACACACACACACACACACACACACACGCACACACACGCACACACACGCACACACACGCACACACACACACACACACACACAGGATCATCAGTCTGTCACGATTCAAACTTGTTAGACAACCAGAGCAGAATCTGTGGCTGTTTTATTTTATGTCCATTGACATCGGTGATCAATTATCATTTATTTACATGTGTGTGATTGAAACAGAAAATATCCGACACATTGACAGGAAGTGCAGAGACAAAGAAGTCGTACTTCCTCAGTCGTCTCTATTCTTTGATTTGTTAGCTGGTTAAAAGCCTCAGATGAAGATGAAGATGAAGATGTTCTGGTTGAACCCGACGTGTTCCTCATATCTTCAGCTTGACCCACAACTGGTTTTCTAAATGTTATGTCTGTTTCTTTAGCAACCGGCTCGAACTCGAACTAAATCCTTCTGCTCCGGTTCTATAAAACTGTACAACGGGACTTTCACATTCTGAGGAGACGAGCACTAAAGTTTGAGACAAGCTGCTGCTGTGAGAAGTTCACTTCACTCAAGAATGACTGACCCAAACCTGGAAGACCAGCTGAGAGTAGCAGCTACACTATCATCTGACATCAGACGCCTCGCCAAAACATTTAGAGGTTAGTGAGAAATGTGTCTTCACTATTTTATTATCACCATCAAAACCAGAATAACTGAACTGGTCCTTAAAGGAAAAAGGCTCCTTCCTGTTCGGTGCACAGAGGATGGACGTGTGACAACAAACAGAGAAATAATCAATATCCATAAGTCCAGCTCGGAGCGTGTGAGTCACCTGGAAGTCGTTCATCAGGCCGAACTGGCAGCCGCCCTCTTTGCAGATGGAGAAGTCGTAGCCCAGCGTGCAGGCGGCGTCGGTGCAGTTCACCGTGTCGCTCACCGTGTCGTTGTGGTCGCCGGTTGCGTCTCTCACGATGCAGGATCCTGCAGGAGGAGAAGAAACAACACCTCTTCTTTGGTTTTTACATTTTCTATATTAGTTTGATAAAACTTAACATTTATGACTCATCTAAAGCCTGATTTTAATCTCAAACTATAACTGAGACGTGGAACTCGACTGGGAATGTCCGACACCAGTTTGAGCTTCAGAGACGACTCCTGAATCCACAGAGTTACCTTCAGGTGGTCGAGTATGAATATGAATCTGTGTGGATAAGGTTGTGTAGAGGTTGTGTTGGGCGTTAACCTGCAGAGAGGGCGACAGCCACATAGGTGATTCCTGTGATCAGGATGGCGAGCAAGGTTCCTTTAGGGATCGCTGTCTGAGGGTCCTAGAGGCAGGGACATGATCACAGTCACTTTAAAGCTACCACACAATACTTGTGTTAGTATGGAGAGGAACTAGCTTCTGAGAACCAGACTCAGTGAACAGCAGCTCAGAGATGATCCTTTCTGAACTCCGTCCATCAGCCGCGCTCCTCTAACCAATCAGAGAAGGCTGAAGTTGCAGGTGGGAGTTCACGGCTGTAAATCAACCTGAACTTTCTTCTGGTCAACTCTCTAGGTGATACTTACTGTGAGGTCTCCGGAGATGTTGGCTCCAGCCAGGATCCCAGTGGCTGCTGGGAAGAAGATGGCGAACACAGAAAAGAAGGTCTCCTCCTCTCTGAAGTCTGGACCCAGGTTCTCCAGGAAGATGGCCCCTGAAGGTGGAGAAAGACAAACCAGGACTTTTAATTTAGGTTTGAACTTCAAACCGATCTGGATACAAACCAGAAGATGAATTCATCCGTGCAGACTGACCGCTGTAGCCGAAGAATCCTTTAGGCTCCTTGTTTTCTATCGTTATGAAGCTTCCTATGAAGTAGTTGGCGATGGCTCCCAGCAGAATGACCAGGAGGACGATCTGAGCCTGAAGGTCGATGTGGAGGAAGAGGTCGCAACGAGATGATGAAAAATAAGGGTCATGTTTGCTTTGGTGACATTTGAATCATCATTTATTCCCTGAATCTGTTTCCTTCGCTCTTCGTTACCTTTTATCGATTCATCAACTTTCACACCTCTCAAGCGTAAAAAACCTTTTTGCAATATTTCAAGATTTTATTAAGGTTTTTGTTGTTTCCACTTTTTTATCCACAAATTAAAAATATGGATAAAAACTTCTACGTCACCATCAACCTGTTTCTAGTTGTAGTGTTTGGAGCCTGTGAGAGTGGAGGCTGCTCTTCACTGTGACAACTAACTTTGTGTGTCGTATGTCGTCTGCAGAGGGTTTTGTGTGTTAAATCTCTCTGATGTTGTGGGTCCACAGCTCTACCTTTGCCTCCCACTCCATCCCAGCCACAGAGATCCCCAGCAGCAGGATGACGGTCAGAGTCCCGACGATACGAATGTCGTTCAGTTCGTCCGTCATCAGAGCGTCGACGTCCTGCAGCCAATGACCAGAGCAGGAACAAGGTCGGTATCGGACTTCTTGCTTCATTTGCAGTTTGAATAACAGACAACGAGAATATTCCTTACGCTGAGCATCTCGACAACTGTCTCGGCGAAGCCAACAACGTACATGGCCACAGCCACGGCGTTGGCGAAGGCGAAGATGAGACCGATGGATCCTCCGAACTCCGGCCCGAGACTCCTGGAGATCAGGTAGTACGCCCCCCCTGGACAGACGGGACACTCACAGTTTCATCATGAGGAGGGAAGTGGGTCAACAGGGACACAGCTTTAATGTTATGTATCTTGATGAAGTTGGAAGAGGAAAGATTGGAACAAGTTCTCTTTTAAAATCTTGACTGAACCTTGGTGCAGTTTATTGTTACATCAAATACATAACTAGATAAATGTGAGTGATTTTCTATTTTGATGCAATGAGATGTCAGTTGTTAAACTTCCAAATCTAACCACATGTTGTTCTAACTGACCCTGAATCATCTGTCCTTCAGGAAAACTTTGCGACAACCAGAGAACTGAATCCCTTAACTTGTCGGCTAAGGTTTTCAAAATAAAAGCTTGTGCACAGACATGATCTCACCTCCTCGTACGAAGCCGTTGGTTGCTATGGCCGAGGTCGACAGGCCAGTGATGGTCGTGACCACACTGGCCATCAGGATGATCGCGATGGTCAGACCTGGTTCACACGAAGACACAAACCAAGAAGAGAGAAATGAGTTGACAGATCACAGCAGTTAACTCCATTCAAGATTCAAAATTCAAGATTCAAGATTCAAGATGTATCGTCATTTCTAAACACGAGGTACAGAGGGAGCGAAACTAAGTCCTGAAAAGACCTCACTACTTTGTTTCATAAGAAATAGAAACACTTTCGCAGCAAATAAATACAATGAAATAAAATAGAATAGAATCTCAAACTAAACAAGGATAAAAACAAAGCAAATTAAAAAGGTGCAAATGAGTATTGATAGATATGAGTATAGATATTCAGGATGTGTCAGGATCTGTATGTGAGTCTTGAGGAAAGCTTCGCTGTGATTGGCTGCTCCGGGCTGAACTCTCCTCCTGAACTTCAGTTTGATCTACGTACCAATTCCAGCCTGACCGACAATCCAGGACATTCTGATGAAGAGCATCACCCCCCAGATGTACAGCATGCAGCGGACCTCCAACACACACACACACACACACACACACACACACACACACACACACACACACACACACACACACACACACACACACACACACACACACACACACACTGTTCAACATGTGGTCCAGTCCCTTCCTGATGACGTTTATCAGATCTCTCTGAATATATAATATTCTCTGTGAACGTCACACTAACCAAGACTCCTTTGACCCAACCGAACTTCACACTTCCTCCTTTCGCCTCCTTCGCCGCCAACGCCGCCGCCTCCTCAGCGGCCGACAGCTCCTCTCCATTGGCCAGACCGTCCTCGAAAGGCTCCTGACAACCAATCACATTCGAGAGGGAAAAGAGTGACAGACAAAAAGACAGGTGAGTGACAAAACTGTGTCTAATTTAACTACCTTAGCTAACTTAGCTTGTGAAGCTAATGATGTGTTGCTAACATTAAACTGGTCCTGACCTCCAGCTCTGACTTCGCTAACTTAGCTAACTTAGCTACAGTAGCTTGTTAAACACTGATAACTAGCTTCCTGGTAATGCTGAGGACAAATGATGTGTATCAGAGGTTTGTTATGAAGAAACATGGATAATCATCTTCATGAGCGTGTTCCAGGTCGTGGCCTCAGTGAGTCGAGTGTCAACTCATCTAATAATCATCTTTAAAGTCTGAGACACAAGTTTAACATCGACTCCATGAGATGAAATGTAAAGAAACATGTGAATCATCACCTCCTGCTGTTTCTCTGTTCATGGACAATGTGCATCTATGGTACCTCCATGTGTCAGAGGAGTGGGAGCACGACCGGGGAAGCCTGCTGGGTCATGAGAGGCAGCATTGTGTGCGTGTGTGTGTGTGTGTGTGTGTGTGTGTGTGTGTGTGTGTGTGTGTGTGTGTCAGGAGGTCAGGCCTCCAGTGATGTCACTGGGCTCATTCACAGTCTCAGGTGGGAGTGACAGGAATGTTTTGTGTTTACTTGGTTTGTTACGTGTCTGAAACTTCGAAGAAGAAACTTTAACAATCACGTTACAAGATGACGTAACAGCAACATCCCATAATACCCCCACCGCAGCTTCACCCTGCTGAGCTCTTATTCACTGATGAGAAAACACTAACTTATCTTTTCACAGTTTTCACTATAACACATGTAAATAACTAAATGACGCATGTTGATGTACAAATATTAAATTAAAGTTAGAGCAGCAGATGTATCTGACACATTAAACCTGTTCTGATGATGCAGGTTAAGTTATAGATTAATAAGGTTTATGTTGAGAACAGACTCCTTCACATCAGAGCACATTGAAGTGTGGGGACGTGTTCAGTTATCAAACAATCAAAGTCTGGACAAACTGAATAGATGATAAAGTGATGGAAATAATAACTGCTTATGATCTGCAAACTTCTCCTGTGGAAAACTAAACTTTAACTTAAACAGGAAGTAGATAATATAATATATAATCTATCCATATTCTTGAAGTACTTTTAAAATCTGTTTCTCATGTCATCCTTTATATGAACTAATAAAGATTCAGACTTCACACTTATAAACTTATAATGATCATTAACAATATTGAACTTGAATCAGAACCATGTTCATGTGGCAGCTGAGTGAGAAGCTGTGACCCTGATGTCCCTGTCCCTCTAGAACCTGGTGAATCCACCGTGGAGACAAATGGAACCGGTTTATTCTCGTGTTTACTTTGTCCAGTTCGTCGTGCAGCTCCGACAGCGACGGTCTGGTCAGCTTCTCCCCTAAAGGAGCCGCAGTTTGCCGGTAGAACTCGATGTTGGGCACCGCGTCGATGGTGTTGTGTCCGAAGGGTCCTCATGTAGTAGGTGTTGGAGTGGGAGTCGGAGATGTGCGTGTGTCCCGTGCCTGTGGAGTGGAGGCTGACCGAGTCGCTCTTCGTCGTGTCCGGCTCGTGGAAAACATCCGGAGGGAGCCCCCGATGTCCATGGAGCTGCCCAGTGCGCCCGATCCATGAAGCCCACCACCTTGAACCGGCTTCTGGACTCCTCAGGCGGCTTGGAGCCGTCACTGGGGCCCGGGGCCGGAGCCGGGGAGGAGCCCTCTGTCACCACGTCCACCTGGAAGCGGCTCTGGGGGGAGCCGCCGCTCCTCAGGGACGGTTTCTGTCCCGACATGAAGACGATGAAACCCGCTCACAGAACCACTGGTGAACCGTCAGACACCTGCTCCAGAACCACGGGGGAGTCCAGCAGGATGGAGCTCCGACCAGTCAGAGAAGACCCCGGTCCCCGTGGAGGGAATCACACTCAGAGGTCAACTTCACTGCTGCGCTCCGGACAAACTCCTGGATGCGCCAGGACCTGTGCGTAATGCGCGTAAAGACGCACCTACTCACACGCACTCTGTCTCTCTATCTGTCACCTGTCATCTGTCATCTGTCATCTGTCCATCCACACGCGAGCTGGTGCGCGTATCGTCTCCTCTGATGGCGACTCAAACGGGTTATTGTTATCTCTCTCTCTCTCTCTCTCTCTCTCTCCTCTCTCTCTCTCTCTGTCTCTCTCTCCCTCTCTCTCTCTCTCTTCCTCTCTCTCTCTCTCTCTTTCTTCTCTCTCTCTTCTCTCTCTCTCCTCTCTCTCTCTCCCTCTCCTCCTCTCTTTCTCTCTCTCCTCTCTCTCTCTCTCTCTCTCTCCCCTTCTCTCTCTCTCTCTCTCTCTCTCTCTCTCTGTCTCTCTCTCCCTCTCTCTCTCCTCTCTCTCTCTCTCTCTCTCTCTCTTTCTTCTCTCTCTCTTCTCTCTCTCTCTCTCTCTCTCTCCCTCTCTCTCTCTTCTCTCTCTCCCTCTCTCTCTCTCTCTCTCTCTCCCTCTCTCTCTCTCTCTCTCTCTCTCTCTCTCTCTCTCTCTCTCTCTCTCTCTCTCCTCCTCTCCCTGCACTCCAGAGACATCCCAGCGTGTCGGGACTGAGGAAGAGGAGGAGGAGATGAGTGGGAGAAGGAGGAGGAAGAGATGATGAGTTGGAGGAGGATGAAGAGGAGGAGGAAGAGATGAAGAGTGGAGGAGGAGGAGGAAGAGGAAGAGAAGAGGAGGAGGAAGAGATGATGAGTGGAGGAGGATGAAGAGGAGGAGGAGAGGAGGAGGAAGAAATGATGAGTGGAGGAGGATGAAGAGGAGGAGGAGAGGAGGAGGAAGGAGAGGAAAGGGATGGATTGGTGTCCGTTACGCATCCAGCTGTGGCACGCGCCCTAGGAGACAGTGACGGGAGGGTCTCGAACATGAAACAAACCCTGAGTGACGCACAACTTTGTGTGTGTGTGTGTGTGTGTGTGTGTGTGTGTGTGTGTGTGTGTGTGTGTGTGTGTGTGTGTGTGCTACAGAAGTCATATTGGTGTCACACTGAGACACGCGCACGCACAGGCCACGACACGCGGAGGAGGCGTGTGCAGCCTCGTCATTAGCATAGGGAACAACAGCTGCTTTATGTCGAACACTGTTCTTCTGTTAATGTGACGGTGCTGCAATAAAGTTTAATTCAACATAAGAGCTTGAGTAATAACAAACTTTTATAATAATAATCGTAATTGGGTTTAAATGACAAACTTTAATCAAGATATAATAATACAAGTTTGATTTGCCTAACCCTAACCCTCTTATAATCTAGTTTAACAAAGATAACACATTTATCAGAATAACATAATAACACAGTGACACATTTAAGGAAAAATGTTATTCATATTTATTTTCTTCAAACATTTGCATTTGCATTAAATATATAAAAGTTGCCTGGCAACTACAAAGATGACACTGACACCCTGTGGTGAACATGAGAACTGACAACAATAGTGGTACAAGCAAGGTACTGTACTGCTAGTGATGCTACTACTACTACTACTAATAATAATAATAATAATAATAATAAATGTTTGCAAACAGAAACTATAACGACTCAATTTATTACCATTATAATGAATTGTCATGAGTAATATTAGAGGTAAACCAGTGAAGTTCTCTCAGTTGTCTAATCACACAGTTTCTTAGTGTGTGATGTGTAGTCAGGTCTGGTAAAGTCGTCTGGTCGTCACCACGGAGCTGTTGAACCTGCAGGAAACAGGAAAAACATCTTCATCACTTTCAAACTGTCTGGATCTCTCACTCAGACACAACCTGAACACAGCATCAGGTGATTGACCTGGAGAAGTGGGAGGAGTGATGAGCTGTCAGCCCTGATTGGCTGAGAGGAGCCGAGGAGCTGGACGATGAAGAGGAAGATGAGGAGGATGAAGAGGCGAAGCGCCGGCTGACGTCCTGACTGTGGCAGAGACGCTCTCGACCACAAAGACACAAAGACTCTTCAAGAGGAACCACAGGTATCTCTGCCAGAGCAGCGTTCTGACACACACACACACACACACACACACACACACACACACACACACACACACACACACACACACACACACACACACACACACAGACACACACACACACACACAAACCCCTCATTTTAATCGACTGATCTTCTGATCTCCTTTATATAACATGACACATTGATAGTTTTCCTCTGTTGTGATCTGAGCCGGAGCCTCGATCAGAAAACCACAGTTACACTTCTCTCGTCTCCACAGTGATAAGAGAGAGAGTCAGGAGTGGACTTTTGTTGGTTTTGTCCTCAGGTATCTACCTTCACGAGGAGCCTCTGGTTCTTCATGTCCTGTTTCCATGGCATCACGTACAGTTTGGGGATCATGGGATGTCGGGCTGAGAACGTCTGGACGTGTGAGGACGACGACCTCGGAGTCAGCATGAGACACAAGTTACTGTTCAAACACTGTGGCCCAACGTTTGGTTTCAACGTTCAAAACACCAGACGTACTGAGAAACATCTCGACTGAGAACTGAAGGAAACAGTCAATGGAAAGTTTACACTGAAAACTGTAGTGAGAGAGTTAGAGCTCGGACTGATGGAATCAGAATCATCTGTAACTGGATTAACTATGTTAAAAGATGTATATATGTTTATATTGTACATACAAAAATGTAGTTATCTTTTCATGTTCTATATATTTAGTCGTATTTTCTCTTTATTTACTTTGTCTTCAAGGTCATAAACTAAACTAACTGAAGCATTTTACAAACTTTCTGCAGCAGTTTAAGTTCAAAACTTTCTCTGTTGATCCAGAAAAGTTTTCAGCTTTAAAAGAATCACAGATGTAATTTAATTGAATCTAGACTTTAGTTTATTGGAGGTCAGTCACTCACTCGTGTTGCTGTGATGTCCCTGCAGCTTCAGCCATGTTTGTTGACTGTCATGGTCGCCTTAGAAACCCCCACACGCCCCCCCCAGTGCATTATGGGTCGTGGGTAGGATTACAAGAGGAGAGTGTGTCACTGAATCAAGCAACTGGTGGATGAATTTAGATTTAATTTAGATTCTTAATAACTGTTAGAAATATTCATTCATTTAAATCATTCTACTTAATGTAGAATGTGCTCTAAAAACTGCTGAAGTTTAAAAGTTCACACAGATACACACTCTCCACCAATCACGAGTCAGTCTCAGCTGTCAATCATGACGTTTTGATATCATCAGCACTTTGTCGTACGTTGAACGTTTCCACTCAGGTTGTTTTTCATGTAAAATAAATCCTTTGAAGTTCAATAGACACAGAATAGAGACAAACGTCGGAGACAAAATAACTTTATTGCTCAACAGAGGAAAAACAAAACCACATCATTTAAATCAATATAGTTTTCATATGTACAGAATCACAGGGATGTCGGTCTCTGTAACAGTCGACTGTCTCCAGCAGAGAGAGATTTAGCTTCATGATGTTTAAACACATTTACAACTGGACACAAACAGTTCATTCCACCAGAGGAAGGTTTCTGTGGAAGTTTCCAGCTACGACTCAGAAAGACCTGAAACAGCCGAGGACATTTATTCTGTTCCTGCACTGACACGGATCATTTGAAATGTCACAGCCTTTAAAACAAAGTCTGTCTCTACAACATCTTTCATTTAGCAGATACAATACTGGAGAAATGTCATAATTATAAATGTACCATGAAAGTTTGATTTCCAACCAGCCAATCGGCCGCTGATCACAGATTGAGCTGTAACTGCTGCAAGTTTAAAGAGCTTCTCATCATCAGCTGAATCGTGTTTTCTTTGCTGCCCCCTGGTGGTTTCCCTGTGCTGCAGTGGTGGAGCGGCAAACTCGGGGGTGTGTCCGTACACTGTGACATCATCACTGTTCTTGATCCTGGTGTGAATTCGCACTTTAACTGAATTTAAAGTGTTTGTTCGTCGTTTTCAAGCCTGCTGCAGTTTATTTGTCCAGCTCACGTAATTCACGTCGGTCATGTGAGTTTGTAACATCTGTTCTAATAAACTAGATATTTACAGAATATTTACACATCTGTTTACAACACGTTCATCTGGATTCGTTCAGGCAGCTTCGTCCAGAAGTCTCTGTAGATTCTTCTGCACCTGGAGGAGCAGACACGTGTTAGTATAACTGTTATTATAATAATAATAACTTATTAATAATAAGCTTTATTTGTAAAGTATTTCCTTGTTGCTGAATCTGGTTCCTTGATATAATCTGATTAGTTTGTCCTCTGCAGGTGTGATGAGGTTGATCTAAGCAAAGCAGCTCCTATTTGAGCAATATGCAAATAAACAACGTTCATCATTTCCCCTCGCAAACATGCAATGCATGGTGGGAAAAACAGAAGAAGAAGAAGACAATCACGACGTGTTCAAGGCAGAGCCTGGTGCTCCAGTTTAAATGTTTCCTCACAGTTTAAATGTTTTCTCCAGTTTAAACTCTGGGTCCTCGTTTGATGCTTTGCAGATGAAACTTCTTCTCTTGATTTGATCAGTCCTGACGATGACTTCCTCTGTGAGCAGCTGCTTGTTGTGAGGAGACGAGTGAGACGTTAGAGACGAGAGACGAGTGAGACGTTAGAGACGTCCGGACTCACAGGGACCAGATGAGACAGCAGCTCTTCTTACACGGGGACGAGCTCGCTGCTCCGTGAACGGATCTCTGACTATAAATGTTTGATTAACAGCAACAAGCGTCTGGTTTCACTCTGGAAACTCTGGAAACGTTTCTGTCGACTGGTTTCAAATGTGGACTGAAGTAACTAATTACATTTACTCAAGTATGTTTTGATTAATATTACTACTTACTTATTACCCCTTACTTCTCAGATTAAGATGTTACAGACAAACAGGAGATCACTTTATAAAATAATATTACTACTATACATTAAATTATTTAAAATATGAACCAGTTATTTTTTAGCTTATCTGTAACCAAACAGTATACATTGAAGTATAAAGTGTAATCCTGCATAAATTTTATTTATTTTATATGAAGGAGTATTGGGCATTATTAAAAATAAAGAAATCTGAGTTTTGAGAATAAAGACAAAGATCTTGATGTTAGTAGAAACGATTTGAACCATGTGAGTATAAATACAGATGGACGACATGACAGCTCCCAAAAGTAAGGCTAAAACACATTGATCGCCCCCTGGTGGCTGGCTGCAATATAGGTTATAGACCTTTACAAAGCACTAGCTAAAATAAGAGAAAACATTTTGAGAAAATGTATTTAACGTGAACTTGCAGCCAGCCACCAGGGGGCGATCCAGATGTTTTGGCTTCTCTTTCTGGGAGCTGTCATCTTTATATACGGTCTATGTGTCTTTGATTGACAGACAAACCTTCTCCAGCTTCATCAGGTTGATGGTCAGAAGTTCGGAGAAAAACTCTGCGTTCACGTCAGCGCTTCCCTGCAGGAAGTCGCTCCTGGAAAAACAACGTAAATCAATAAATAACCTCAGAAAAGATTTGTAAGTATGAACGAGACGTCTGAACACGTAGAATAAAGAGATAAATCATATAATCCTGTACTTTTAATATGTATCACTAGAGCCTATCAGTAACTGTAAAGGAAGCTGAAGTGAAAGCAGAACTTCAGAATAAAACAAAGCTCTGTATCACTGTGTCTCAGTCTTTGTCTTCCAGGACGTTTTGGACTCAGTGTCCCTGACGGGATGTGAACTCACCGCCCTGTGGTGAGTGAACTTCTGCGACGGAGCCGAGCGTCGACAGCGTCTTCTCCAACGAGACGATCTTAAAGGCCAAGTAGCAGGACGAACAGGACCAGCACACACACTCTGAGGGAGACAGACAACACACACACGAACACACACACACACAACACACACACACACACACACACACACACACAAGTCAAAATTACAGTATTAATTCATTAATAGAACGATTGAATGGGTGACTGGATGAAAACTTATGAATGTAATGGATTAATCGTGAATTATGCATAAGAGAGAATAGTTTTAAATAAATCACATGATTAATAACAATAAGAGGGATAGATAGATGCTGATGGGATGGATGATGGATGATGGGATGGATGTGATGGATGGATGGATGGATGGATGGATAGATGGAGGATGGATGATGGATGGATGGATGAGGATGGATGGATGGATGGATGGATGGATGATGGATGGAGGGATTGGGATGGACGGATGGGGGATGGATGACAGTAAACCTACAGGAACAGGTAGACGAACAGCAGAGTGTTGAGAGAGACGTGTTTCAGAGTCCTGCTGTCATCACCACCCCTGAACCTGGAACCAGAAAGAGACAGTTTTACATGAAATGACTCAAAACGTTAATGGGAAGTGACTCAGGGGCCCGAGGAGCCCGGGGGGCCTTAAAGAGACTCAGGGGCCCGAGGAGCCCGGGGGCCTCAAGAGACTCAGGAGCCCGAGGAGCCGGGGGGCCTCAAAGTGACTCAGGGCCCGAGGAACCCGGGGGCCTCAAAGAGACTCAGGGGCCCGAGGAGCCCGGGGGCCTCAAAGAGACCCAGGTGTTCACCTACAACATATATGGCCACCATGACACATCTGTATGAAGGAACAGTGTTTGCACAGAGATGCTACAGAGAAGCAAAGAAACCAGGGCAGGTCTGGATCTCTGCAGGAGGATGAGGAATCATCGTACCATGTTGAGTCTCGTTCCGCTTGTTGTCAGAGGTTCTGCTGGTTCGGATGCTGGTTCGGATGCTGGTTCTTCACCGTGTGCTGCTGGTTCTGAGGATCAGGAGCCGCCGCTCTGTCCGTGTGTTTCAACACATCCAGGAACGGAGGAACAGGAAACTCTGCAGCAGTGAAGAGACGGTGGAGACGACTTATAAACAGGAAACAGGAGTTTTTCATCCTGCTGATGTGTCCTTGAGCAAGACGCTGGCTCAGTCTTGGTATCTACAGTAGGTGCCTTCACGTTACCTGCTATCTTCTCGTAGTCGGGCGTCTGCGAGTCGGAGCTGCTGCTCTCCTCCATCTCCTGCCTCCTCTGCCTCACTGCTTCATCCAGGTCGATGAAGTCACCAGAGAAACTCTGCACACAAGCAGCACGTGAGCTGACGTGGAGACGCTTCAGGAAGAACATTGTAAAAAGCTCCAAACGGTTTAGTGTTGACTCACCAGAGGGAAGCGAGGCGTCAGCGGTGACCTCTGACCTCTGAAGCTGCTCTCTGCAGAGGAGGGGATGGGGCTGCTGCATGGACTCTTCTCCTGGAAACACAGATTATACATGTTGTGAATAACCAGATGTATGATTTCTATGCTCAAAATGTCCAGAAACTATTACAGCATTTAGTGGAAGTGCAGTTATCAAACTAGCTGTTTAATCTGTCCTGGACACTGATTGGTGTTTACAGCAGCCAATAGCTCTGAATGTACAACAACTTGACAGAGACCTCAGGCCACCACCTTCTAATACGCCTGGACATTTAATCTATCAGTGGGACATCGTAGGTCCCGATGCACAGAGTTCATAGACACTGTGCGGTTAGTTAAACAGTCCAGGGAGCTTTCTGATTGGACGAGGACGAGTCATCAACATGTTGAAAGTGGCAGAGCAAAGATTTAGATGAACAGTTAACACAGGATTCAAACTGAGGACTCTTCATTTCACTGGATCATAGGTGAACTCTGGTTCTTTAACAAATATCTCTACACTTCTCTAAAGCTGAAACCTGAGAGGCAACGAGGTGAAACCCCTGAAAAAAGACACAAAGCTGTTTCTGAGATATTCAAATCAGCCTTGACTTCAGCTCTGTCATCAGGATCCTCGGAGTTAACGTCTCCTGACTCTAGTTTGTAGCCACATGTGGTAAATCTGTCCGGTCCTACCTCCAGATGAAGGCAGATGGACATCAGGATCTTGTAGGTGTTGTCTCTGGACAGAAGAGACACGAACACATACTGCAACAGAAGACACATCATTGATTAGTGACCAGATGTTTGAGTCAACTGGCAAAACTACCAGAACATCCTCTCCTACACGGACGTGTGCTCAGATGTAAAGGTGAGATGATGAAGGCTCCGCTCGCTCACCCTGTCGTTTGCGGTGGCGATCACCAGAGCGTTTGGCACCAGGATGGCAGTTTTGGTTTTCTTGATCTGATTGACGGACACCACGGGGATGGCAATCTGTGAGGGACAAACATCAGGACGAACAGTTGAGTCCTGCACTCACTTGCTCATCGTTTACTGTAGGTTCTCTGAGAAGATACTTCAGGTAAACCAACGTCCACGGGGATGTTCCAGCTCAATGTCCACGACACCAAAAACTGCATCTCGTTGCATAAAACACGTTAAACTCCGTCCCAGGTTAAAATACCTTTGTGTCTTTGCCAAACACCTTCGAGTGGAAGCAGATCCAGTGGTCGGAGACAAACATCCGTCCCTGGTAGAGGATGTCTTTCTGCAGAGCACAGGTGTAACCTGACCAACAGGTGAATAACATCAGGTTAGTCAAGGGAATCCAGATTTAGATTCACTCAGCAACTCGGTTAAGAGGATTTAATCATCACCTAATGTTTAATTGCCCCATTTCATAAGCTCCTTCGAATGCGTCAATCAATCTACAACGAACAACGAACAACGAAGGACGGATGCTTCTGAGGGAACTACGTATCCCAGGATTCATAGCGTGCCTGCGACCAATCACTTTTCAAAAGGTGAGTATGAGCCAAACTCTGTGAGCGACAAAGGAGCTAACAATGTGAACTGCTGGTGAAGTTTCATTTAGATTCAGCCTTCATTGTCCTCGTGTCCTCTGAAGGACACTGTCCCTGAACTGGGACACAGCTATTATCTAAACCCTCATTCAGTATTTAAGGTGGAGCAGATAGTTGTGGTCATGAAAGACTTACTTTGTCTCAGCTGTTCCTCTTTGCTGATCTCCTTAAATATTTTATGGTACTGGCAGTTGCTCTTAGACAGCTGAAACACAACACAACACACACACACACAGACAAACACACAAACACACACACAAACACACGGTCAGGATACAATAACATACTGATATAGATAATGCCGAGTGATGCTTGCTGTATAAAACGTAGATTTGACAGATGTAGATTTTAAATACACAAATATTTTTGATTTGAAGATGTACGTGTTGTATTTTGTGGTGCTGTGAGATAAATGTGATAATAATGTTAATAATTACATTGATACCTGATAACCAGCTCTGACTTAGCTGCTTCAGCTAACTCAGCTTATAAATCAGTCTGATACGTGAGGCTGCTGCTAAGTGAGCAGGTCAGAGGTTCAGACCCGTTTCACCCAGTGTCAGTGATCACCAGGCAGATAAGGATGTTGGAGAAGAGTCAGTCACAGCTGGAATCAACAGCTGTATGAGAGCAGCTCTCAGGCTGTCATGGTGTCTTTAGACGTGTGTTGGAGTTGAGTGTGGACGCTCACCTGGCTGTAGTGAGACTTCTTCCTGTCCAACTTGGAGTCTGGGTCCATCTGGATCTGAGTCAGCAGGGAGTGGTCAAAGGTCTTCGACCTGCAGACGGCAAAGTCAATACAGACAGAGAGGAGTTATCTCATTATGAAACTAATATGACTATTATATAAATCACTCCTGACATGACAGGTCTGTCTGCAGCCCTTTGCACACTCATTCAAATGTATTTATATAATACCTCCAGATATTACAGCTGTAAAACGGAGTTAAAGAAACATTAGAGCAGAAAGACAATCAGAGACTTAGCTGCTTATTAAGTTGTGACTACACACTAACAACATTCAGACTCATGTTTGTGTCCAACATCTATTTGTCCCCTCTCTTTTAGCTCCATGTTGGGGCTCCACCACCTCCTGAGGTAAATAATACAACTTAATGAGAAATGGATTTACTAACACATTTATACAACACAAGAACAAGATATCTTAACACCCGGTGGCCACATTTTAAATTAAATGTTGATTACCTTTGCTGACCTTTGTCTATTTCTATATTGTCACCATCAAGTCAAAATCTAAAATGTCTTCATCACAATCCTTCTATCCGAACGCTAACCCTACTCATGTTTGATGATGTCTAACCTCGTCAATAAAAGCAAATATTAATACGAGCACCACAAAATATTCTTAATGTTGAGATGAGCTGCTGTATGAAGGTTTAGCTTCCAGAAGCATTGATGAGCATCTCGTGTACTGATCTGAGGAAAGTCTCATAGAAGAAACCAAACCAGTTGTTCACCTGACTAACGCTGGTTTCCTCCTGCCGGACAGATCCTGATCAGCCGCCTGCAGCGTCTCGCTGATCGTCCTCCGACTTCTCTGATGCTCCTCCGCCACGTTCTCTATATCTGAGCTGCAGAGAATCACAGTGAGTTAACCTCCACCTGGAAACTTCAGTGGGCAGAAGAAGTTAGAAAGAGCAGAGAGACGGAAACCTGGAAACACAAGAATCATTTGGTTCTGAACCAGCGACCAAGAGACACAGTTAAAAAGAAGCAGAGACATAGAACTCTTGACTTCCACGTGGGTCGATAGTGACTTTGGTCTGTTCATCCTCAGGGGACCATGAAAACTCCTGGTCCATCATGTGGCAGATAGTTTGTGGTAATCCAGTTTAATATAAAAGTGTTTTTAACACTGTATTCACAAAATACACAAAAATTAAAGGAGCCTTCAGGCAGCACCTGAGTTATTAACACCTGAGTTATTACCACCTGAGTTATTAACACCTGAGTTATTACCACCTGAGTTATTAACACCTGAGTTATTAACACCTGAGTTATTACCACCTGAGTTATTACCACCTGAGTTATTAACACCTGAGTTATTACCACCTGAGTTATTACCACCTGAGTTATTAACACCTGAGTTATTACCACCTGAGTTATTAACACCTGAGTTATTACCACCTGAGTTATTAACACCTGAGTTATTACCACCTGAGTTATTACCACCTGAGTTATTAACACCTGAGTTATTAACACCTGAGTTATTACCGTTAAGACGAGCCTCTACTCACACTCTGCTGTAGTTTGAAGGCTTTCATTGCTTCAGTTAACTGTTAAATGTTTTAAATAAATAGAGTGGTGGGAGGAACCACAGGGTGACCACAGTACTTCGCCCCCTGGTGGGTCAATCAGGCCTCATCACAAAAGTGAAAATTGACATTTAGACGCATCTTGTCAGATAATAGTGTGAACTTGAGATTCAGTGCAGAGAGATTAGACAAAGTGAAACTCTGATCAACTTCATCAGAAACATCCTCACTGTCAGTTTGTGTTGTTGTTGGTTTTTTAAATGAAAAAAACAAATGCAGATGAAATCATTTGGGTCATTCTCATGTTGATTCATGACCTTCAACACATCTTTGACATTACTCTGCTGAGTTACCCAACGGTCGGTCAACAGTATCCAGCTGATAAGAGTCCATGTTTTCTTTGATAAGCTAATTTTGGCCCATTCATCATTCGGGGTCGACTCAGGATTATTTACGTGGTGGTTTTAAATAAAGTGCCCAGGTTGATGTCCTCAGGTTGATTGTGTTGTTCAACCAACCGGCAGGAAACTGAATTCAATCCAGTTTATAATTCTACATGATGAAAAAAGGAGTAACTGTCACATTTGAGGAGCTGGAACAAGAAAATATTTCAAAATCAAACGTGTCAAGAAAATGTTTGAGGCAAGTTTTCTGTCACTAACAGAAACTAATGTAAACACAGTCAAACTGCTGCAACACAACTACTGATAAAGACAACAACCACACAACAGCAGTGTGTGTTTCTACACGTCTCCTGTCTGGATTCACACACTCACTGATAGTCCCTCTGCTCGTGCTTTGTGGCTCCTCTGCTACACTTCCTGGCCTCTTCCTGAGACGTGTGCTGGGTCACACATTGTTCTGTCATCACGCCGGCGTCTCACCGCCCCCGGGCCGGCGTCGTCCTGCTGCTCTGAAGGCTGCAGTGAGAACTGAGTGGTGAACTGAGCCTCTGCTCCTTCACCTGCCTGTGGGAGTGGCGTCCGCTGCAGGGCCTCGCACGGCACAGCCAATCAGAGCTCCTGGACAAGGTGGTGTGTGTGTGTGTGTGTGTGTGTGTTGAAACCTTTGACCGGCTTTGATTCCAGAGAATTTTCTCATCCACGTTGCTGCACACTTTAGGTCTAGTCCTGTTCTTCTGTGTTCCGGCCACGTGAGGGATCGGGTTCAGGTCATGTCGTCGTCACGCTGAGATATTCGATGTCAGTGGGAACACGGTGATTTCCCATGAGATTCTTTCTGGCTCAGTTTACAGAACAAAAACATTCTTCTGTTTTTTTCACTTTTTTTCTTTCATGAACCAAAAACAAAAGATGAAATCTGATCAGTTTCCCCTCCGCTGATTTACACTTGATCTAGTTTATACCTCCACTGGGCCGACTGTTGCTTTCCAGCCACGTCGTTCTGCCTCTGACGTCATCTCCTCGTAACGCAGCCTCTGGATCTGATTCGCTTCATCAACAGCTTCCTGCAAGGTGCAGGGTGGTGACTGGGAGCTGCTGGCCTCCATCCACCAGCTCATCCCAGTCTCAGGCCTCCTCCACTGACCAGTCCGGGTCCTTGGGAGGGAAATGGCTGTTCAGGGGGCAAAGCATCGGCAGCACTTCTCTGTGTTTCGATTGGTGCTGCAGGCATTTCAGTACCTGGTTGTGTCTCCACCTGCTTTGAGAGAGTAACTTTACAACCAGTGAGGATGGGCCTGAGGGCAGCTGAGGTGGGAGCATAGTGGGCAGGATGGATCTTGCTCAGAGCAGAAAGCTGATTCTGCTTCCTACAGGTCTCTCCCCAGATAACACACATGTTCTTGTGGAACAGACAGAATGGATCTGTGAGCCTGAAGTGACTCACATGTAAAAAAACAAATTTGGCCCAAATATTCCTAAACAAATATGGGCCTGTTTTGGCAAACATGCGGCGCTCTGGGCGGTGGAGTGATCTCCACATCGGACGGATCGATGTTCTGAAGGCTGCTGCTACAATCCTGCTTCAGTAGTTTGACCTGCTCGTAATGTTTGAGGCTCATCTCAGGCTGCGAGATTCAGCTGGAACGAGCTTCTGTTGTCCTGCCTCTGTGTGTGTGTGTGTGTGTGTGTGTGTGTGTGTGTGTGTGTGTGTGTGTGTGTGTGTGTGTGTGTGTGTGTGTGTGTGTGTGTAATATGAGCTGACTGATAGCAGCTGTGGGTCACTGGTCACAGTAACAGTCGACAAACATGTTGTGAACTTTCTCTAGTGTCTCTCTCTCTCTCCCCCCCTCTCTCTCTCTCTCTCCCCCCCCCCTCTCTCTCTCTCTCTCTCTCTCTCTCTCTCTCTCTCTCCCCCTCTCTCTCTCTCTCTCCCTCTTCCCCCCCCCCCTCTCTCTCTCTCTCTCTCTCTCTCCCCCCCTCTCTCTCTCTCCCCTCTCTCTCTCCCCCCCCCTCTCCCCCCCCCTCTCTCTCTCTCTCTCTGTCTCTCTCTCTCTCTCTCTCCCCTCTCTCTCCCCCCCCTCTCTCTCTCCTCTCTCTCTCTCTCTCTCTCCCTCTCTCTCCCCCCCCCTCTCTCTCTCTCTCTCTCTCTCTCTCTGTCTCTCTCTGTCTCTCTCTCTCTCTCTCTCTGTCTGTCTCTGTCTCTCTCTCTCTCTCTCCCCTCTCTCTCTCCCCCCCCCCCTCTCTCTCCCTCTCTCTCTCTCTCTCTCTCTCTCTCTCTCTCTCTCTCTCCCCCTCTCCCCCCCCTCTCTCTCTCAGTTCACAGTTCTCACACTCACACCCAATCTCTTTTAATTTCCCACATTATGTTTAAATCCATAGTAATAATCAGATGTTGCTGCTCAGTCATGTTCTTCAGCTCTGAACTCACTTCTCCTGGATTTCTCCACATCCTGTGTCGGACACTTTTCCTTCCACCGGCTCTGGAATCAAACAGTGAATCTGATTGATTCTCATTGAGCCTCAGTGAGTGACGGACGACCACGAGCTGCAGAGTCTCATGTTCATGTGCAAACAAAAACCAGACGATCTTTGAAACACAAACATGAACCAAATGATCCGTCGCTGACGACAGGAAACGTCCCGACAGGACACCTCACAGGGACTTTCAGAAACCGGCCCCTGAACCTGGAGGATCACTTTTAAAACTCACTCCTCCTGCAGCTTAAACTTCAGGTTCACTCCGTCAGACACGACACACATGAACCGGGGCAAACTACCCATAATGCAACACGCTTGTCGATGAGCTTTGAAATGGTTTGTTCTGAAAGGTGATGCACAAATACAGTTATTATTATTGACTGTAAATAAACATGGACGACATGACGGCGCCCAAAAGTGAAGCCAAAGCGTCTTGATCGCCCCCTGGTGTCTGGCTGCTGTATAGGTCATAAACGCTGCCTCAAGACAAAATAAATGTTTCTCAAAGATGGTTGAGGTCGTTCTTATCACACTGATGTTTGTTCAAGTGATAAGTTTGGTTTTAAAGACTTATTTGATCTGATCGAGCTTTGACGTCATGATTGACAGCTGAGCCTGACTCCTGATTGGTCAAACGCGTGTATCAGTGGGACATTACAGTAAGTTGTGGTAGATGTTCTTACCGGTGAGGTCGAGCTGGGCTGGACATCGTGCGTCTTCTCTTGAAGAGAAATAAATTGTCTTTGCAGCAGTTTTCCATCTGAGCTACACAATCACTCTGCTCGTCCCACAACAAACTGTATGAGAACTCTATTTACAGATGAAACAGTTTTCTTCTTCTAGTCCATGATATAGAACATGTACACTGACCTGCTCTCCTCATATATACTGCAGGACACGCCTCCTGGGCCTCACAGCATCACGTCTCTGTCCGTCTGTCTGTACAGTATCTGTGTTTGTTGACAGTATGATGTGTAACAGTCATACAGACGTTTGACTGACCCCTCGTCTTCCTCCTGCTGCCGTCCCACGTCTCTTATCTCACTGCCTGGTCAGTGATTGACAAACTCCTCTCAGTGTTTCTCACTTTTAATGTAGAGAAAATGTACATTTGGAAAGAAGATGTTGACAGATGTGTTTGCTCTTCCTCGTCCAGAGTCTTTACAGAAGGTTGTTGGTTTGACCTCAGAGTCTCAGGGAAGGTTTTTATCCTTGAGTCGTCTTCTACATGTGTCTTTGACTTTTTACTTGTGCAGAGACAGAAAATAAGATGGTGAAGCTTCAGGAGTCGTTGGGTTGAACATACTGGACAAAAATCATCATTGTGATGCTTCTATGTCCACATCAGTGGGTGATGATGGGACAGATTTCATATATCCATTAGGAAACTTAAATTATTTCATGTTTATTTGACATTTTAAACTGTTTAAATGTGGAAATGTCAAAGTGCTGCAGGACAAGAAGAGCTTCTGTTAAATCATCTGTAATAATCACTTTAATAACCCAACTGCAGCCTCTGTATGAAACACTATTATTACTAAAACAGATCATTGACACAGACGATAAAACAGTAAGAAGATGTTAAGAAAGATGTTTGTGTATTTGGACCATGTGTTGTCTAATTTGATAGATGTGAAATGTGGGAATATCAAAGTGCTACACGAAAAAAAAAGCTTATAAAGGCAATAAATCCACATTAATAAAAATACTGCAGTTTTTTTAAAGGCACAAAGTACATGGTGGACCTATGAATGTTACTATAGCGCCACCTGTGGCCGATCACTGCAACTTTTAAAACCCCAGAAAGGAGCAATTGATGCATCAGCTCATTAAATGTCTCCAATCAGCTGCACCTGACTGATGTTTAAACAATACAACACTGTAGCGCCGCCACGTGGCCAAACAAGGACACTACAGGAACATTTCAAACTAAATTAAATGTGTCTTCAAAGAGAAAAAAGAGAGAAAACTGCATAAGATCATATTATCACATCAACACAAAGACTCAACAATAGAGCCTGTGTTGATTATATTGTGTTTTAATGAGAAAAAACTCATGTGTGAATTTGATGGTTTGTATTGTGTCATGTTTTAATTACAGGAGCAGCAGAATACATGTTTCACTCCTCCTGGAGGTGTGTGAGGACCAGTGAGGACCAGTGGGGACCAGTGAGGACCAGTGAGGACCAGTGAGAAGCAGTGGGGACCAGTGGGGACCATTGAGGACCAGTCAGGACCAGTGAGGAGCAGTGGGGACCAGTGGGGACCAGTGGGGACCAGTGAGGACCAATGAGGACCAGTGGGGATCAGTGAGGACCAGTGGGGACCATTGGGGACAAGTGGGGACCAGTGAGGACCAGTGGGGACCAGTGGGGACCAGTACGGACCAGTGAGGACCAGTGGGGACCAGTGGGGACCAGGGAGGACCGGGCCTGACCAGTGTGGACCAGTGTGGACCAGTGTGGACAAGTGGGGACCAGTGAGGATCAGTGGGGACCAGTGAGGACCAGTGAGGACCAGTACGGACCAGTGTGGACCAGTGTGGACCAGTGTGGACCAGTGAGGACCAGTGGGGACCAGTGAGGACCAGTGGGGACCATTGAGGACCAGTCAGGACCAGTGAGGAGCAGTGGGGACCAGTGGGGGCCAGTGAGGACCAATGAGGACCAGTGGGGATCAGTGAGGACCAGTGAGGACAAGTGGGGATCAGTGAAGACCAGTGGGGACCAGTGGGGACCAGTGAGGACCAGTAGGGACCAGTGGGGACCAGTGGGAACCAGTGAGGAGCAGTGGGGACCAGTGGGGACCAGTGGGAACCAGTGAGGAGCAGTGGAGACCAGTGGGGACCAGTGAGGAGCAGTGGGGACCAGTGTGGACCAGTGGGGACCAGGGAGGACCAGTGGGGACCAGTGAGGAGCAGTGGGGACCAGTGGGGACCAGTGGGAACCAGTGAGGAGCAGTGGAGACCAGTGGGGACCAGTGAGGAGCAGTGGGGACCAGTGAGGAGCAGTTGGGACCAGTGTGGACCAGTGGGGACCAGGGAGGACCGGGCCGGACCCTGCAGCGGCTCCGTGCTTCGTGTCACTGCGGCGGCCTGACGATGAGCTGAATGCTGATGGACCAAGGAGACGAGGAGAGGAGGAGATGAACCGTTTCCTCAGAGCTGTGGAGGATGGAGGTCTGCTGAGAGGCTGCAGGGAGCTGTCCCCCAACCACACCTCCTCCTGCATCTCCATCACCGCCTCCTCCTCCTCCTCCTCCTCAGCCGACAGACACGCGGCCCTGCCCTCGCTCCAGACCCGGGGACCTGGCGGGTCGGAGCCGAGGAGATCCGCGCTGAAACGCAGCCGAGCCGGCCGGGAGGGACGAGGGGAACCGGGGCTGGAGGACCCGTCCGCGGCCGCCGCGGTGCGCTGCTGCTGCGCAGGAGGAGACTCGAGTGCCGGGAAGCAGCAGCTGCGGAGCCGGGAGAGTCAAGGACGCAGCGTCGGTGCAGAAGGAGCCGGGATGATCTCCGCGGTCATGAGGGAGGCGGACGGAGGCGTCTGCTCCGACGTGACCGCGGCCTCCAGCGCTGCGACATGCGCAAAAGGCAAAGAGGAGCGCAAGGGGAAGAACATGATCCGCGGCTGGAAGAGGGACCGGGACCGGGACAGGGACAGGGACCGGGACAGGGACAGGGACAGGGACCGGGACCCCGCTCCTCCTGCCGCTCCCTCTGTCCGGCAGAGGAAGGAGAGAAGCGGGGATGGTGCGTCTCCTCCTCCTCCTCCTCCCTCCGTCTTCCTCTCGTCGTCCGCCCTGCCCGAGCATCATCTGTGCCGCGACGGCCCCGGACTGTGCCGCTGCGACCCCCGGACCACAGCTGGAGACAGCAACAACAACAACAACAACAACAACAACACAAACACACACACACACACACACAGCTGCTGCGGCGGAGGGAGGAACGCGCTGGATTGTGGAGCTAAAGGCGGCGGCGCTATTGTTGTCAGGCGGCAGCATGACGACACGCCGGCCGCCAAGAAACACAGAGCAGCCGAGAAGGTAGGATGCGTTTATTGTCTGGAGGCCAACACTCACAACCACACGCAGACAGACACACACACACACACACACAGACACACACTCATCTGCAGCGGATGCATCTGCACGTTCTGATCATTTAAACACGTTTATTCTAAGAATGTAAAAAGAGCTGATGTTAGATATTCAGAGCACAGGCAGGTGCAGGTGTGAGGCCACAAAGAGGAGGCTCCGGGAGGGTTAATGGAAGGAGGGATGGAGGGATGGTGGAGGGATGGTGGAGGGATGGTGGATGGAGGGATGGTGTATGGATAAATGGAGGGATGGAGGGATGATGGAGGGATGATGGAGGGATGGAGGGATGAGGGAGGGATGATGGAGGGATGGAGGGATGAGGGAGGGATGGTGGAGGGATGGTGGAGGGATGGTGGATGGAGGGATGGTGTATGGATAAATGGAGGGATGGAGGGATGATGGAGGGATGATGGAGGGATGGAGGGATGAGGGAGGGATGGAGGGATGAGGGATGGAGCCTGCCACATGATGTTTATTTCCTATTGTTGCTGCCCAGCTGGTGTCATTGTTCCCAGTGAATGTGTCTCACTGTGTCGGCTGCTATTTGCCAGGCTGATGTACAGACAGCACATTTTTTGTCTTTTCTTCTTTAGGAGGGGAGATGAAGAGGAGGAGGAGGAGGAGGAGGAGGAGGGAGGCAGCAGCAGTGTGTCGTCCATCTCCATCCTCCTCTTCTTCCTCATCCTCCTCCTTTCAGAACCATTTAATCCAGCCCTGGTTTGTGCAGTAAACGAGAAAGAAGTATTCACATGTGAGACGAGGCGTGAAGGAATAAGAATTTGCTTTGTTTCCTCTTTTCATTTGGGATAAAGACACGTGATGTCAAAATCAATCTGCGTCTACGTCTTAGGAACCTGCAGGTGGACTGTCTGAGGTTTAATCAGCCACACCAGACTCCATCGGATTTTCTGGTCATTTGAGGGAACAACATGCAGGTTTGTTGCCACTTGTGAAATCCTGCTGAGTTTCTGACGATGATGAGAGGGAAAGATGGAGGAAGATGGAGGGCTGGAGAGGTGAGGTGGGGAAAGAGATGTTTGACAGGGAGGGAGGAACGGGACGTGACAGCAGAGGACGCAGCCTGAGAGAGTCTGAAAGACGCAGGGAGGAGAAAAGAGGAGCAGATGGAGGATGTCCAGAAGGAGTTTAGGTTTTTTGTGGGATTGGAGGAGGCAGGAAAAAGCCGAGGCGCCCTCCCTGCAGCAGGCAGATGCTGCTGACAGGAGGAACGCCGGCCTGCCTCCGCTACTCTGTTTATTTGTTGATCTGAAGGATTCCCATTCGGTGGTGGAACACACACACACTCAGTCACTCTGTGGAGGCTGTAATTCATCCCCTGTCAACACTGATCTGGGCTCTGACTCCTGTGATGGTTGTCACGGAGCTCCAGAGGATTTTCATTCTTTTATTCACTAACAACTGGGAGTTGAAATATGATAATAATATAAAAACCGTCCAGACACTATTTACCTTAATAAACCTCGTACTGAGAGCAGGATGCTAACAGCGTGTAGAACATCAATATCACGTGGGATCAGGGAAATAAAGAAAGACGTCGTGTTTCCACTTCCTCCCATTTTACAGAAATGAAGCCAAAACATCCCTGGTATGAACGCTGCCATTTTGTCTGTGGAGCAGTAGTGTCACAGTCGACCACTTGCAGTCAGTCTCAGACCGTTTTAATACCATCAAATAACTTATTAACGTGTGTTTCTTCACCTGTGATCAATGCTGTTGTCAGTGAAACCCTCTCGACTTGTTTCCTTTGAATTCTTCCTTGTAAGATGGTTGAATTTATCGTTTTAGCTCTAGAAGTGTCGGCCGCAAAGTTCTCAGATACATTTGCTTTGACTTGTTTGACTGTTGCTACTCGCTCATGTTAAAATCCCATGATCTGGACTTGGAGGTATCACGATGGTGTTCACTACTGTGGCCTCGCAGCACGAAGGTTTTCATCGTGTCCGAGTGACTTTCCTCCTGCTTCCTGTTCAGATACATGCAGCTTGGACTCAGGTTTAACTGGAGACTCTAACTGAACTGTAGCTGTGAGTGTGAGCGGTGGTTTGTTTGTCTACAGCCACAAGACTACGTGTTTGTTTGTGTTTCATCAACTCTGCCACAGATCCGTGCACACTTCTCCTTCAGAGACGCTCATCAGAGAGGTTTGTAAACGCTGCTGCTCCCGTTTCAGTTTGAAAACTCCGGGGCCGTGTTTTAGTCTGGACGAGCAGAACTGGAGATGTTTGGAAACGATGACGTAGACGCTCACAACCTCTCGCTGATTCGTCAGCCTCCTGTCACATGACCTCCCAGAAGAAAACAACCAGCGTCTTTCTGTTGGTTGGTGAACGTAGCGTAGATTCACACTATCAGAGTAAAACAAGTATAAATGTTAAAGATGTCTCCCTCACTTGAAAGCATCATGGACGTCTTCAAGATCGATCACGATGTAAAATCATAATACAAACATGAGCACAGGATGTCACAACTCGGTTTTATAAGAATCTGTCATGTGGGTCTTCACACGTTTACACAGGATAATTAACGACTTGCGGCACTAAATGAATCTGTGATTAGTAAAGAAGACGTCATGAGGAAACCATCCTCTGGGGACTTTTCATTTCTCACGTGTAGGTCTGGAGAAATCCACGTCGGATAATGACTCGTGCTACTGAATGAAAAGTGAGAAGTCTTCCTGTGTGGCCCATGATTGTAGAACGTTTCCATCCATCAAGTGGTTGTTCAGATTGTGAATGAACCGACCGTCTTCTTAGTCACAGCTGAAAGGCTCCGGCTAAAAATATCCACACAAATTTACAGATGGAATCAAGCCTCCATTAAAAATCAGAGTCGGGCTTGTTGACAGAAATAAAAGCCGCTCTGCCGCTGCAGAGGCTCAGACTGTCATCTGCATGACAATAAGATGCAGTGGAGTGTGTGTGAACGACAGAGTGTGTTATCGCCGTGTGTCGGTCTGGATCCCTGCAGGCTGCACCGACATGAAACAACACAAACACTCTGCTCCTGTTTTATCCTCCTATCTTCGGTTCTGATCGTCTCACGTCGGTTCTGATCGTCTCACAGAGCTGTTAACATGCTCCTCAATATCCGCCTCCGACACCACATCCTGTTCCCTGGAGCTCTGCGGCTCCACGGAGACGCGGTGACAACGGCAGCTTTTTCCAGTTTTGTCCCGTTTACCTGGCTTTTTTTTTTTTTCTCAATAGGTTTTTTGCGCAGGCCTCGGTTTCCATGGCGATGTGGACAGTATTTGGTTTATTCAGGCCGGAGCTGTGATCGGGGTGTGATGCTGCATATAAACAGCTGACTGAGGGATGAGGAGAGATGCATGCAGGGAAACAGGAGACTGTGAATTCTGAAGTGTTATAAAGGCATCACAAGAAAATAATCTTTCACTATAAAAATGATGCGTGAACATTGATTTTATAGATTTTTACACAACTGTAAGGTTCAGATGTCAGTTATTATAAAGGCTGTTGATAATCCCACCTGTAATCCAGGTGAATAATCTGTGTTAAATCAGATTTGTCTGTGTTGTGTTTTCACTGGTCAGATGTTAGAATGAATAAAGTGTGAGTGACGGCCGTGTCCTTCACTCAGACGGCATCGTAAACCTTCCTGCACCTGAACGACTCGCTCCTCGTCTCTGGTGTCGCCGCCTGATTTTCAGGTTGAATAAACATGATGAACGTCCAGATATCCTCAGCTCTCACTCACAGTGTGAGAGGAGAAACAGGGACTGCTTCGTTTGGTTTGATAGGATTCACGCCCGGGCCACAGTCGGTGCATGTGCAGCACGTGACGGCTGATCTGTGGCGTCTGTTGTTCACGCAGGGGGCGTGTGGGATGTGGGGCTATGTGAGGTTCCAGGTGTGATCGCCGTGTTTCCTCTAATACAAGTAGAGGAGCAGTAACTAAAAGCCAGGACTCTACGGTGTGAAGCATCTTCCGTCCTGCAATAACCATAAAAACCTTGATTGAACAAAGTGAATTCAGTCAACAGAAGTGCTTTACTTTGAAAAGGAACAGGACATGTATGTTTGCTCCATCTTCAACAGAAAGATGTTGGATCTGTGGTGGAAGATCATTTAGCTGTGAACAGGCCGTGTGCAGCTGAAGAGGAGCCGTGCAGCTCACAGGCAGAAGACTCACCAGGCGTGTGTCCGATCTCATAACTGATAACACCAGCGCTGAAATGAAAAGCACGCTCAGTGACGCTCACACATCCGATGTGGCCTCGCTGCATTTGAACATCAGGCTCGTTCTCTGGTCTTTCACTGAACCTGTGGGATAAAGGACTCGCTCACACCTTGTTGGGTTCAGAGCTTCAGACTCTTCAGTTCAGTCTGAACCTGAACATCAGGTGTGAACGGTTCCTCAGAGCAGAAGAGGAGTTCTGGGTCTGGATCCAACTGAACCATGGTTCTGTTGCTTTGCAGTGAAAACACTTTGTTGGAGAGTTTGGTTCATCACAGTCGCTGCATTGGAACTAGTGTGGAGTTCTGTGTCTGAAGGTGTGATGCTGGTAGTGATAGCATCATGATATCACCATGGCAACTGTTCTGGGTTTGTTGAATACACTTAATATTAATAATAATACAAATGGCCTGTATTTATTTAGCACCTTTCCAAGGACACTCTGTAGGACTTAGTGTAAGTCTCTGTGGATAAAGCTCGAAGATCTTTATTCATTTCCTCCATCACAAATCTGAGCGTTGTGTCGCAACCTGTCAATCAATCAGACCAACCTGTTAGTGATGAGGTGTCACGCTGCTAAATGACCTCATTACTGTTTCTGCTAATTATCAGTTACATCCATTGCGTCGTTTTTTTCCTCTGTCAGATTAGAACGGTTTGATTTACTGGAGCTTCTCTGGTTCACGTTGTGTATCAGCATGATTTCACTCTGCATCAGTAAACTCAGCCTGTCAGGGAACAGCAGCCCGGAGCGAAGCTTCCTGAGCCGTCATGTAAAACATTTTCTTCTTTGTCTCAACAGTTTAGAGCCGACGGGACGAAAACAAGCTTCTCCCCGTTCCACCGAAAACAAACTGAGAGACGTTATCACTTTTCTGTTGTTAAGTCAAGAGATCACGTTATTCACTTTTAATAACTTTACATTAAAGCCCTGAAACTAAATGTGTTTTACACTTCCAGCCTCTCCAGAGAGACTCTCTCATTTAAACCATCGGCATGAAGACGATAAACCTGACGAGCAGCTGAGCAGCTTTGACTCAGTGAATTACACTCACGCTGTGTTAATGAAGCTCAAACTGCAGAAAAACGTGTAAATAATGTCTCACCATTCAAAATAGATTCATATTGTGACAAAGGCTGAGATGGTGTGAATTCATTCTGCTGCTCTCATCTGAGCAGAGATTTATTCTATACATCTATATCTTGTATTTAAACATGGAAATAGGTCGATCAGGTGTCGTTTACCTTCTGATTCTCAGTTGATGTGTGATTTGAAGCTGTGATCATCAGACGGACGTCGCTGCTCTTCAGCACGACTCAGACCTGAGGCCGACGATCAGCTGCACTTTCATGTTGTTTATGGTTTTCAAAGCATATTGTCTGGAGCGAGCCTCAGTCCGTCACTGGTCCGTTATCTGACAGCTTCATAGACACCCAGCGTGTTTTCAGACGTGGATTCCTCAGTACGACTCGTCTGAAACATGTGCAGTGACTGTGAGTCACATTCCTGAGTGAGTGACGAATATCAGCCTCCAGGGGAGTCAGACTCTGACCTTTGATTTGATATTTGAGTTCTCTCATTCATTACCGAGAGGCCGCTGCAGGAACATCAGATGTCGGAGAGCTTCCAAAAGTAAAAAGCAGGGAAATGAGGGTGTTTTTAAAGGAAGAGTCAAGAAGTGGTTTGATTTGATTGATTTCCAAAGGTACTGCTCCAGTTCGTGTTTAGTCTGTATCCGCTGAATAAAGAAGCTTCACGTCAAAAATCTGACGCTGTTCGGTTTCTCTGAAAACTTAAGATACAGACGTTCGACGAATAAAATCCTTCATCCGCTTCAAATATAGAATTAAGAAAACACCACGATATAAAACGTGTATCGTAAAAAGTCACTTTTCAGAAAGACACTGACACGTGCACAAAGACGCTGTGACGCCACCAACAGGCGATCAAATCCAACGCACCTTGATTTAATCAAAAAGTGTTTTTACATATTTTTACGTCTTTAAATATTCCCTCATTTTGTGACTTGGTTCTTTCTCAGTTCGTCGCTGAACAATCGAAGCATCAACCTGAAGCTAGAACCCAGTTTCACTCTCTGCAGTCACTGGGAGGTTTTGTTTTCGTCTGTCGGCTCCAATGAGCTGTGATTGACAGGAGGTTATTGGTGGAAAACACAGAATCAGACAGGCAGAAGACAGACGAACCCCCCCCCCCCCCCCCTCCCTCCCTCTCTCCACGAACCCTTCGGTGAATTCGACAAAGATCTACAGACGTTTTCTGAGAAACGAGCTTGTGACCTTGACGTTTCTTTCTGTACAACCTGACTTCATGTCTACGCTTCATGTTTTCTTTCATCGTCCTGGAGGAAACTGTGATGCAGACAGGCAGCTGTAAAACTGAGGGCTAATTCTTTTACTTCTTGTTTCACACAAAAACAATCCCGTTCTTTAGTCTTTGAATTGGAATAAATGAACCGTCAGCGTCAGTGAAGATGTTTGTTGTCCAGCGTCTCTACAAACTCTGTTTCTCTTATTTTCCTTCTGTCTCTGGTTGTTTGCGGAGTCGATTCACAAAGTGCCCTTGATAAACCCTCGTTCTCCCTCAAGTTGAAACACTTCCTCGCGTTCACCACAGACGGGTGGATTTCTACCCGGTCACGTCTTGTCGTTGACTTTGTATTCAGCCGAGCAGCTTCCGTCCCGAACAACTTTAATACTGTCAGTCTCTGTTTCTTCTTCTCGGTCTCTGCAGATAAATGGGGCAGAGGTTTCTGCCAACTGTCCGTCACAGGCGCTAATTCACACTCGCTCTCTGCAGGAAATTCAGCTGTCGACAGCTTCAAGCTGCTAAATCAGACTGAAACTGTTGTGTTTGAGCCAAATGTGTCACGTGACTATATAATAAACACAAACATATTAGCGTCGTCAGCATAAATCACCTGAATCCATTCTCCATATTTACACTGCGGCCATTTTCCTCTGACATCACGCTCAGGGCGGGAGCTCGGATTTTATAAACATAATAAAGTCAAACTGCTGCGATTGAAAATAGTATAAACACAAGAAATATGACAAATTATTATTTCACTGCACATTATGTATATATTATTTCTATTGTTATTATATTTGTATACTATTGTTTTGATGTAAACTCTATGAACATTACACAGAAACATATGTTGTAATAAATAATAATAATGACAATAATAATGTTGCTTAACATAACTTGACTTTCTGAGGTTGTGTTAACTGCTAATGTTACATCAATAACTTAATCACATCTGGTGCATTTTCCTCCGGGCTTGAATGAATTTGTCCGAGAGGAGCATCAGATTCAGATTGAAAACGTCTTTCACATCATTGTATTTGATCGTACACTATGAAACGTTATTCATATAGGCAGCGGCTGATGCTAACGTTAGCTGTTTTCCAATGGGAGCTAATAGGCCGTTCCAGACACGTAGTGGAATGATTCTTACCCTGGAGAGCAGTGTAAAAGCGAGGAGTGCTGACTCTGCAGCTAATTCAGGAGACCAAAAGTCCCCTGAAGTCGGCGTACTGCAAACTGACAGAGAGAGAAACCCACAGTGCTCGAATCTCCCCCCAAAGACTTTCGACTTTCAGGAGGCAGCTCTGTGATCAAGCTAATATTAAAGCTCCTTGTCCACTGGTCAGAAACCCACTGACATCTGGCTTCTGTCTGCGATGAGAATGGATTCAGTCCTCATTCACTCCCAGGTCACATGACTCTGCAGCAGACGGCTCCGATCGGAAACGATGGAAACATGAAACCCTGATTTCTTCTTTCAGTCGAAACCCTGACGCTGCACTTCTTTCTCTTGATGTTCAATTCAATTCAATTCAATTCAATGAAATTGTATCAAGCAAAATCTCCTCTAATCCGAAAGGAGTCAATCGCCTTTTTAGTGAGTTTACTTGCATTTAATAAACCTTTGTGTTTCCACTAAATTTAGTGAAAAAGAGGAATCATATCGACCAAAATGCCAATATTTGCTTAATGTTTCGGTTTATCGACCAGATTCTCGGAAACAGAAAATGTATTTTTCATTTGAAGTGATAATTGGACATAAACTCAGATTGAAGACATTACAGACAAGTGGACACGAGACGTAAACGGCGCCGCTGCCGGTGCGATTCCCTCCTGGAGGCACAGAAGTGTTTTCAGAGCAGTAACAGCTCATGTGGAGGACGGACTCAAAGTCCATTAGGTATCAAAGTGTCAGCGGCAGCCAGTGTGAAGCGGCTTCGTGGAACAACGGTCCGCCCACACGCTCGACTCTGCAGGCTGACAGCTTCTGCTTTTATTCAGCAGAACCTCCACTGCTCATTGAAGCAGCCTCACAACGTCCCCATCCTCCGTCTGTCATTACCTGAAACACCTTCTAAGGTCAGCCATGATCCTCCCTGTCTGCCGCTCGGCCGCTCTGTGCTTCTCTGCAGCTGCTCTTTTATTCAGAGACGTTTATTCAGTCGAGCGTCTCGTCTGTTTAAATCCAAAGCAGATTAACGTTTCTTCCGTCGGAATCCATGAGCGCGGTGGAAAATGAGGAGGAATGTGGTCCAGGGCAGAAATGTTTTGAGGTGATGTTTCCGTTTCGGAACATTTCATGTGTTGTTAATGTTTTTCACAGCTGAAAGATTCCAGCTCCAGTATCTTGGTCTAAAGAGGAAGGAATCTGCGGTTTGAGATTTAAAGGATTCTGTGAAACTCGTACAAACACGTATGTGTCGGACTTCTGAACAAGCAGTGAAGCGTATTTATTTTATTTTTAATCCAAACAGACGCATCAACAGAAACGTACTTTGTGTTGAGGAGAAGATGAAATGTTTGTTGGTATCGATCGGTCGGATGCTGTGAAACAACAGCTCGAACATTCTGACTTTGCACAAACTTACAACTTTGAGCTTAATGAGCTGAAAATATTGATTTAAGACATAAACAAGTTAAAAAGCGAGACTCTCTTGTATTAAACGAGCCGCGATGAGAGAGGTCTCTGTTGAACTGTGCACCGAACACACATCTGATGAAATCTGGCCAGAGCTGAACACATGGGCGATGCCGATTAGAGACTAAAACGTTTCCATAAAAACTTGAAACGTCTTTATTCCATAATCAGGTTTTAAGAAAAACTTATTTTCTGCTTCCTGAAGCACAGCATCTAATTCTGTGTCCCATTCGCAATTTACTACCTGATGAATAATTGATTTCATGGTGAGCAACACATTTCTGACACTTGACAAACTTCATCACTGACAAATACATCATCATGCATTATGAATGGAGTCACGGTGGAGAATGTTGTTCCTCTGTTTAGATCTTGATTAAGAAATAAAATGGCGGGGGGGGGGGGGGGGGGGGGGGGGATGCAGTGAATGTGTTGGTCGTCACGTCTCAGGTTATTTTGTAAAAACACTTTTAATAAACCTTTATAATCATTAATTTACAGTTTTATTACTTTGAATACTGGACAAACTCACACTTTGTGATTTAACATGAATTCACCTGAAACTCTGACTTCATGGTTTCTCAGACAGTTTCTCACGTGTCCAGTAGCACAAACATTACGGACGTTCACAGACGTCTTCCTGCTCATCTCTGGTGTTTGACAGTTTATTGATGTAATGTATTTGTCTCTATTCTGGGTCTGTGTCCTTGGTGGACGGGGTCTACGTGTCCCACGCAGACCGCCTCCTCCCTGGGCCGCGTACACCATTACCTCCAGCCTACTGTAAGACGGTGTGGTCTGGAGAGGATCTCACGTCTGTACTGAAGTGCAATGCATCCTGGGATAGTTTGGGCTGGGAAGGATCCTTGGTTTCTGGGCGATGGGAGAACACATTGAATGGAGCCATGGAAACAGTGGAGTCTTGTGTGCTGTGACACCATCAGTCTTCAGATGCAGCCTCAAGCTAAAAAAGGATTTAGCTCCTGAATTGAGACACGGTTCAGGCCTGAAACCGTCTCTGGAGTCGGATCAGCTGCCAAACTGTGTCTGTCGTCTGATGCTTTATAATTAAATCATCATGAAAACGCTGCTTGCAAACACCGAAACTGTGGGAGATTAAATATATGTAGATTTGTATGAAAGTAATTATTGTTAATGTTTGTGCGGCAGCGATGTCGTGTTAGTTTCAGATGTTTCGCGGCAGCAGCAGGAGTTATTACAGCGGTGAGTAATGTTTTTACTCTGATGGTTAAAACCAAATTAAAGTCTGTCGTTCGGAGGGTGTGGAGTGTGTGTGTGTGTGTGTGTGTGTGTGTGTGTGTGTGTGTGTGTGTGTGTGTGTGTGTGTGTGTGTGTGTGTGTGTGTGTGTGTGTGTGTGTGTGTGTGTGTGTGTGTGTGTGTGGATAGGGAGTGAAAAGGCAGTGCAGAGACACTGGAGAGAGAAAATGGGGAAAAGACGGCTGCCATTTGCAAAAAAACACCAAATAAACCGCACGTACTCACACAGACAATAAATACAGGGATGATTCTGACTGGGAACAAAAAAACTGTCTGTGTTGCTGAGGGACTTAATAAGAGGGGAGGAAAAGAAAAGGGAGGAGAGAGATGAGAGACGATGGAGAACAGAGGAACACACGAAGAAGGACAAAAAAGGGAGGAGGAGGAGGAGGAGGAGGAGAGAGGAGGACGACCAAAAGATTAGAGAGAGGAATAAGATGTGAAGATAAGAAGTGAAGATAATAACAAGAAAATGGAGAGAGACGAAGATGATGTAAAAAGGAAACGGACGAGAGATGAGATGAGGATGAAGAGGAGAGAGAAATAAGAAAAGAGCATGTGAAGAAAGGAAAGGAGTGAGAGGAAGGAAGAGGAAAAACGAGGCGGACATATATGAATAAAATGAAAATCAGAAAGAATAGGAGGATGAAGCAAGGGATTGAAAGAGGAATAGGTAAAAGGTGAAGGGAAAGAATGAAGAATGAAGGAAAGGGAGGAAAAGAAAGATGGAGAATGGAGGAAAGGAGGAGGAGAGAGGAATGAAAGAAGAGGAGGAAGAAAGATAAGAGGAACGACTCCAGTTACATCAAACACGCTGTCAGGATGGAGGAAAACTGGGATGATTAAAATTCTTTATTGACATATTTAAACACAGAACATTTTTCTTCGGTAGAAAATGTGATTGAAAATGAAAAAGAAGCAAAGATAAAGAAAGAGTCTTTGTTTAATTATAGATTTTTGGAGCAGAATTAATGGAGAGCTCCGCTGCTCCCCCGACACCTCCCTCCCATCGCTCTCTGATTAATTTGGTAAATCTCTGTATGCGAGCGAGGAGGCGACCTCCTCACGAAGCTGCGGCAGAAAACTTCAAGTCAAACGCACCTGAGGTCGAACTGCAGCAGAGTTTCTAATCCTCAAGTGGATTCAAGTGGTGGAACGGATTTAACACAAAGCTTTTATCAAGACAATATATTCCAGTTTTACTTTATTGTTTTAATTATATTTTTATTGAATAATACATTGTTTTAAAATAAGAAAAGGACACTTTACATAGATCAGGGCTCTGCAATGCGACACTTATGTTTTACATGCTACAGAAATCTGTGCAACTAACGAATTTACGGCTGTACCACCCGTGCAATGTGTGTGTGTGTGTGTGTGTGTGTGTGTGTGTGTGTGTGTGTGGTGTGTGTGTGTGTGTGGTGTGTGACCTGTGATATGAGGTTTGTGTAGTTGCAGGTGTGTGAGGGGGATCATGAGTAAAAACCACGTCATCGTCTGCATAGAGTCTCCACATCGAAAAAACCAAACCCCACAATTCCTTGTGTTTAATTCCGTAGTCTTGTGGTAACAGTGTTTTTCACATCGTTTCATATTGTATTAAAAAGCTAAAGGTTGTTTCTGATTGAAAAATAGAAACCAGTTTTTTTGTTAGAAGAGGAAAACAAGCTTTTGCTTTTGTTCGTCACAACTTTCAAGTCGACCTTCTTATCCCAAGATGGTGGATAATCTGGAGATAAGGAACTCATTATCTCCAGATTATCTTGTGAACACACAGTTGTATATTCCACGTGGCTCATTCTACCTCTTGTACGAGTACGTGTAGTTTTCTGTATCGTGCAGAGGTTTTTTGTGTCTGACGACGCTGTCATTGATTCTGTGAGGAAGAAGAACATGGCTGAGTTTTATCTGACGGGAAGCGAGTGAGACAGGTTCTGTGTTTGTGCTCGGCCCCGGGGTCCATGCATATTTTACTGGATGTTGGGTCTTTGTGTTTTCCCTCCTCCTCTGCGACTCAGTTAAAGCAGTAAAACTCCAGTTTCTGCCTCTGTCTCTTCTTGTCTTGAACATTTTGGTCTTTGTTGTCCGGCCACAGACACCGAAGGCTTCGTAAAACAAGATATTGGAGACTCAGGAAAAAAAAGAATACAACAACGGAAATCAATGATCGCAGACCGCCCGAGGCGAGAGAGCAGTGATGCAGAGTTTCAATCAGCTCGAGCTGCCGGGAGGAGGCAGAGGAAAATAACACCAACAGAAAGAAACAAACACCGTTAATATAACTGAGCACATTCAGCAGATGAAGTCATCTGGCTCCTGAAGCTGCTCCGGTACCGTCGACTGCTGTGGAGCAGGAACGTGAACCTTCCATCTCGACTCAGGTTATTTTTAAGACTGAACGACACACGGCTTCTTCCTCTGCTGCTGCGAGAGACGTGTAATTACGCAGTGGAAGAGGTCGATTCCCGGTTAAACAGAAAAATAAACAGACTTTATTTTAAGCTTGATAATTAGACTTTCCTTCAGCAGCTTTGTTCAGTGTGGACGGATATATGACCACGGTACAGCCTCATGTAACACAGCATCATCAGAGGCTGTTCACAGTTCAGAGGAGCAGCAGGTTTATCCTCCACCTGTCACCTTCATCAGATCAGTGTTAACATGTAGTTTGTTGGACTTGAAGCGATGGACGCTGCAGTTTTTACAGGGTCGGTAAGTTTCATCATAAAGGCGGAAAAACTATCGTTAATCGATTCTGGAAATCTAAAACTTTTGTTTAGATAAAATAATAATTTCATTGTGATCAAAATTTTGTTTATGTTCCTTCCAGATAACGATTTCTGATACCTGCCGTACATGTCGCCATTTTAAATTGCTCACATGTTAGCTCGCTCTGGATAACGCTAGAGCCGGTGGCAGCACAGCGCAACTGCTATTTTGGAGCAGTGAAGAAGAAACTGATTTACTGTAAATCAAAATGTAAATTTTATGTTGTTGAAACTAATGTACTTTAAAGACGGGGAATCTGATTGGTCCATAGATTTGCATACCTGCTTATGTCTTATTTTGCGCAGTATCTGAGGTTTTTCAGATGCTGCTATCGTCTCTCGTTAGTTCCCTTTAGAGCTTTTCCCTCCTGTGAGTGGTGCCCCAGCAGAGGCAGTTTATTAGAACAGGTCACAGGCGCCGTTAATGTCCTGTGACGTACGATCATTTATAGACCTGAGAACGAAATCAGACTAATAGTCAATTAATTGATTGACAGAAAATAAACCAGCATTAACAGACAGAAAGAAGAGAACAGACGTTAACGACACGATAAAGGTGGAAACACAAAAGTTTGACAAATGAAAAAGAGTCATTTTTCACGTGGTTATTATTATTATATTATAGTTATTATATTTCGCTAAGGTACGTTTTTGTCATGTGTCTCTTAGCAGGATTACACAAAAAACTACTGGAATACTTGAATACTACTTGGGGCAGTGAAGAGCTCCTTAAAGATTGTAAACGTTCTGTATCTATAAAGATCTTTTCTAGTCCTGATGACACTCAAAGCTCTTTACAGTTCACAGGGTTCAGTATCAGATGGGGAGGACTGGGATCGAACCCCCGACAGCGACCGTTCTACCCCCCTCAGCCACAGCCACTCCGTCTGGAACGAAGAATGTTCAAATTACATCCAGTCCAATCAGACCCGTCACGTCTTCACGCTCTATATTGAACGTGTCGCCCGTAGCAACACACCTGCCAGTTTGAAGTAGATATGAGGAGCGGTACTCGAGGTGATTATATATTAAATTATACAGACGGTGATTCGTCTTATTAAGATTATCATTAATTATCTCTCAGTTCATGAGGATGAGTGACGGGTTTCCACCATCGTCACTTTTTTATTCAGAAGTGAGACATTAACACCTGATTAACCCCAAAATCTGAAGTGTTTCGCTCCGACGTATGAAATCACAGCAGATTGTCCGATAAAAGGAAAACACGTTGCTGTGACTGCTCCGCGTCAAGGTCACATTGGGTTACGCTGTTCTGCAACATCGCATGCTAATCAGTCTTGTGTAACCATGAAGTCGCAGCCGCTTTTTTATAAGAGTTCTGCTGCTGCTGCTGTCTGACTTTTTAATTAAGAAACTGTGGAGAACGGCTGATTTGTTTGAAGCGTTCAGCTCACGGGGGAGCGGCCTCGTGTTTTTATTGTTATTTTGCCGTGTGACTCCGAGTCCCGACTGACTGTGGCTGCAGCCGAGCGTTTTTATTCCGGGCGTCTGAAGGAGGAAAAAAAAGACGTTAACAGCGGAAGAGAAATCACAGGGGATCGCGATTATTCTCTTCTAGTTAATTTGCTCTGTGATTTGGTAGAAGTCATCCTGGGTGGTCTTTGTCAGCAGCTGTGTGGGAGTTAACAGATGGCGTCAGGAAGCGCACGCGTTCATCGCTTTTTTTGTTTTATTGCTATTTTGTTAGGATACATTTGCATTTTTTGATATAAACAAACCTGCTTTAATACCTGGAGCAGAGACTCTGGGACTGAGACTAAATCCTGAAGTTATGCTGAGACTCATCCTGAGCAGCTCAGGGACCAGAGGAGGGAAGAGGACTCGTTCTCAAACAGGAAGAACCTTAGTGGAACTTCAGAGGGAAAAGTCAATAAAAAGGACTGGAACTTTTCACAAAAATCTAATTTGACATGACACCCTATTGGTTTGAATATATTTGCATTGGTTACGTGAGCGTCCAGTCAGGACGGCTTTGCTTTGTGGCGTCCTCCATTTCCACAATGTAACATTACTGACTCAGCTGATGGGTCAAGTCGATTGTGCTGCCACTGCTGGGTTTGAAATCAAGATCATGAAACAGTAAAGGGTTTTACTGCCTTTATGCTGCATTTGAAGACCGACAAATGCATCCTTCCCTTCCTGAGCAACAAAGGATCCAATAAATCCTCCTTGGGCCATTATTATTCCAGGAGTCATTGAGTGACAGAGCTAACGAGCTAGCCAGGTGGGTGGCTGAGCTGCAGCCTCTTAGGAGCTAACGATGCAAAGGTACAAGCTGGTGACGCAAATAGGAAATCCTCCGACTAGACTACGAGTCCATGTAGTTTCACTTTGGAATCTCTTCACATCTCAAACTGGTTGTGATGGTTGTCAAAGCTCACCGTGGCCTCCTTCAAAGTTTTCACTACATATATTAAATGAGCCTGGACGGACGTGGATGTTAATGTGGTTTTCTAGTTTCTAGTTTCTGGTTTCTAATCCCTTTAATACTGAATATCTGCTGGTGTCCAGTCACCGTGTTGGAGCTGCACCTGTGACCTTGGCTGTGACCTCTGCAGCTAAAGCCCCAGCAGAGGGATTTTAAAGAACAGCTCAAAGAACCTTGAGTCTTTACAGACTTGATGTGGCCGAGCAGGAGAATCTCTCATCGCTCGTGTCGACTTATCTGTCGAGCCCGTGATCTTTATTGAGTCGTAACGTCGCTCAAATAAAATGTTGGAGTTTCCTGCAGCTTCTGAAAAACTTCCCTGTACCAAAGATAATTTGTCTCCTACACAGAGTTTATTGTTGCTGCTGTGATGAGGATTATTTTACATGAACACTTTTATAGAAGCTGCAGGAGGCTTCATTCCCGAACAATTGTTCGTGAAGTCTGCGTTTCTCAAATAGAAAAACTTATTTTGAGCAGTGAACACAAGAGCAAAATATGAGAAAAATACTAATATGAATCATTAGTAAAGTTCTTATGTCTTCTCCTGAGTCACCAGAGAAACGTCGTGATCTCTAATGAATCCTCTTCTCTGCAGGTCGACCCCATGTTCACTGTGCCGGCCCCCCCCGCTCCGGGCCACCCCGGCTCCTCTCTGCCCTCGGCTCCTTCCTTCTCCCCTCCGGCCCTGCCCACCTCCAACCCTAAGCAGATGGCAGTGAGGACCAGGTCCATCGGCACCAACACCCAGGATGGAGGCGTCTCCGGGCCGCTGGAGGGCGACCCGGCCGGTCTGGGGCCGTGTCAGCCCGGGACCAGCGTCAACCTGGAGGGCATCGTGTGGCACGAGACCGACGAAGGTAGGACGCGTTTCTGGGATGTTCACTGTGAAAACATCACCTGAAAATGTTCTTTAAGTCTTTTAGATGTTTTTATAGTATGTAGTATGAGATTACTCGCCGGTGAGAACGCCACTGAAACATCTAAATCATAAAAAAGATATATAATAAACATGTGTTGTGTGAGTGTTGATGAGGGGGTGTCAAGTGTTGGTCGATAATGAATTTTCCTTTGTTTCACACGTTACATATCCTCGATATGTCTTGTGAAGCTCTTGAAAGCTCAAACTGTGTCGGTGGAGGTTTCAGACTGAGGCAGATGTGGCAGAAACAGATCAGCAGCTTTTCTGATCCCTGAACTCGACATGACTTCACTTGATGTGTGAAAGCAGCTCAGACGTCTCCTCTGACTTTTATTCCAGTGCTGAATATTGTTGTCCAGCCGGATTCGTCCTCCAACAGGAAACAGATTAAATCGACTGCTATAAAACCGTTTTTATTGAACTCGGTCTGTGTGAAAGCTTCACTTTATCTTTTTCACCTAAACCTCCTGCAGTAAATGTGTGAAGACTCATTTGCAAGTCTGCAGTAAATGTTTGTTTAGCTCGTCCTCATTAAAGCTAAAGATAGGGCTGTTTGACTTCAACAGGGGAGGCTGTAAACTCACACTCTTCGTTTACAAGCTGTAGACGAACGATATCCAACGTTCTGACGGAGCCCAGAGAGCAGGAGTCTCCTGAGGAATCGTTTCTCAGGTTTACTCCAGTGGGGGGAGATTTTAAAAAACGCTGCTCAGCTCGGCAGGAAAACAAAATAACCTAAACTCTGTTTTTATCCTGGAGCTGGTTCAGCTCAGTTCTTATCATGTGACCTAGATATGGAGTCTGTTTGTCTGTCTCTCTCCACGACCTTTGACCTCTCCAGAGCTGAGGCTGGTGGTGGTCTGATGTTTGTCTGTTATGGAAACTGTTACGTTCAAAGTTCAAGACTCACTGTGTTTTCTGTCCTGGCTCCGAGATGTGGGAGGAGTCTCTGTCCGAGTCAGATCTGAAAACTCTGAGGAGGCTTTTACATTTCATTTATTCTCTAAATGATCTTTATTGACCTGATTCTTAATGATTTCAGAAGTTCACTCTCACTCTGGGAACTTTCAGTGTCCCCTCCGGGCAGCACGGACCTGAAGTCCATGTTGGGAAGTGAAGGCGTCTTCAGATTCTTCACATTTCTCACAAGCAAAAATGAATCTTTCCAGATTCCGAACCCCAGTGACTCAGTTTGATCAGCGTCCTGGGAACTGATCCTTCTGTCCTCCATCACAGTTTGTGTTTTATCATCGTCTCTTTATTTGTTTGACCTGGAGACCACGGACTCGCCCTGTTTGCCTGAACTGGGTGTTGTTGCAACCAAAGCTACAAGAACAAATATCAGCTGCTTATCTTTGTCTTTCCAGAGCGTTTCAGACACGTTTTACTTCCCAAATAAAAAGAACAAAAATCCAGTTTATATTTGAACACGATTGGATCCAAAACACGAAGAGAAGTGGAGCCAGAAACTGGTCCAACGCTCTAAAAAGCGATACTGTGGGAGTACGAGGCTGCGGATCAGACGGCCTGATGATTCACCCGTCGATTCCAACGCCACCGCACTTTGATAGGCTGTTAACGAGGACGGCGCTCGGCTTGGCAGCCTCTCAGCGGAGGTATAATACCTGACTGCAGGCTGCTAATGAATAAATCCCATCTCACACTGCCAGCCGCCGGGCCTCTGAAGTGGAGTCGGGTTTGGTGGAGAGGCGTTTGTATCCAGGCCCGGTTTTAATTAACGCAGCTCTTCGCTCCGCCTGGACACGAGTGAAAAACGAGAAGAAAACACAAACACGACACAAGGAAACATTATCACAAGCCAAGAGCTTCTGAACGAGAGGGAGATGAGGGGGGAGGGAAGAATCACACAATACACACTGTACGTACGAGAGAGGCGTAGAGATGGAGTCAGAGGAAACAGACGATCCGTGACATTCATGTGTAAACACTCTGGGTTTATGTTATTTCACATGTGAATATGTTTCTTCATGATTCAGAGTCTGTTTTGTAAAAACCTTCAGATCCACAGGCTCAAACGACAGATCACAGGAGAGACGTTACAAGATGAAAGTAGTGAAACGTCCAATAAACAACTCTGTAAATACTCTTATACCTTAAATACATGAAACTACTGGCTGGACGGACGCAGGTCAAACCTCAAGCCGCCTTCAGGCAGATTTTAAAAGGTCACTGAGTTTGTAATTACAACAGTCTCAGATTTTTAATATCTCACTGCGTTAAAATCAAATTCCTGGATTCAGACTAAATCCTGTTTCTCGGCTGTTCACTGAACTTTTCCTCCAGATTTGTTTTAGCTTTGCTGCTAAAAGACGAACAGACAGCAGTGAAGCCCCCCCGCCCTCCTCAGCGGAGGTAATGAATGCAGGAAGCATCAAAGCGTCGTCGTGTCTCCAGGTTTGATGTGAATATACAAACTGGATCTGCAGCATCAGGAGGAACAGCAGCATACGGAAATGACAGGAGATATAAATCTGCAGATGTACACAGACTCATACAGACTAACTACAGATTTATAAAAACGTGCAGAGTGTTTCAGGAAGAGTCTGAAGATTCAGGAGAGAAACTGAGACATGGACGACGAACAGAGGAGAAGAACCTCAGTCTGTCTGTGTCCCAGCAGGACGGACAGAGGACAGACAGGAGAGACAGACAGAATGAGAGGTTTTGTCTGTATTTTTTAAATCGTCAGAGGAATGAAGAGATGGAGAGGAATATAAAGATGGAGGGAGAGGGGGGGGGGGGGGGGGGGGGGGGGGGGGGGGGGATGAGGGAGGATGGTTTCATCAGACGGAGAGACAGATCAGAGGAACAGCGTCACAGAGACAAAGAGAGCGAGACGTGAGGAGGTTGTATTTTCTGCTGTTTTTCCTCCTGACGGGTCGTCCCTGCTGCTCGGGGACGATCGCCCCCCCCCCCCACAGCCAACCAGCGGCGGTGGAAGGAGTCGATGGGGAGACGGAGGTTGCATGTTAATTAAGCAGAATGCTAATTGGATAAGCAGAGGAGAGAAGAAGAAGAAGAAGAGACCACTCCCCCCACTCGTCGCCCTGCAGGAGACCAGAGTCTGATGAGCTCTAATCAGATGCTGATTGGCTCAAGACTGACTGACTGTCTGTCTGTCTGTCTCTCTGTCTGTGTCTGTGTCTGTGTCTGTGTCACTGACTGTAAATAAAGACATGTCTCCACCTCCTCCCACTGTCCAGAAATGAAACACACATATAACAGACCAATTAGCCCACGAGCTAGATTCCAGGTTGTGTCTCCAGGAGCAACACACACACACGTCACATGTCGTGTGAAGTGGAGGCTTCTTTCCTCCAGAGCATCATGATGCTGAGCTCGACATCCTGACGACTGTCAGTGATCAGGCCGAATTAAAACAGTTAACGATAGAGAAGTCAATATATTTTACATCTGTCTTTCTGAACGTTTGGACTGTTTGTGTGCAGCTGTGATCGATGTCCTGATGTTGCTGAAACTTTTGAAACTTTTAATTAAAGTCAGTGTTAAAATCATCCTGAGGATCGTTCACTTCCCTCAGCTCAGTGAACTGATCCTCGTCTTTATAGAAGCTGAATTATAACAAGTGTTATAACAAGTTGATCTCCGGACAGAGACTTAGAGAAACACTGAAGAACACCTGGAACGTTTCACTGATATTTGAATGTGGTGTTGATGTAGAACTTGGTTCTGCAGCTTCTCGTCACGTTCCTGGTGGATTTGACTCAGGTTTTTCTAGTCTGTAAAATAAAGTGTTTTTCATTCAGTCATGTGAAGCCGTCGACTTTAGCGCCACCAGTTTGCAGAAATTACACTGATTACAGTTGTGATTCTGATTGTGTTTCATTACAGTCAAGGCTTCAATTTATGAAGATGAGCAAAGTGTGAATTTGCACGAAATGAAGCAACGTTTATGTAGAATTTTTCTTTTTAAAATATGACTCTGCCTCAATTTATTTCTTTGTCATAACAACATAAGTCATTTTTAAAAATAAAAGATGTTGTTTCTCTTATTGGAAAGTTTTTGCCCCTCATATTCTTCAGCCTCCAAAGAGCCACATCATCAGGCTCGGATCCTGATGCAGAATGTAAATGTGAGTCTGTGATAAATCGCGGAAAATATTTTTTTGCAAAAACTTCAAAGCTAATTTATTTAAAGAGAATTTGGCTGATTAATCAAAACTCTGCGTCTCATTAACTGGAGATTTGGTCGATTTCAGGGCCTCGTGATGAAAAACTAAAATCTCCCTCTTGTTAAAATGAGGGTCACACTTGTCCGTGTTTATGTAGTTTCTCTTCTATCTTCATTGCCGAGCGCAGTCTTTTCATTTTGAGAACATTATTTATTCATATCACGGCTTTGCGAAGCTTTCCCTCCAAACTCTGCCCTCGCTTTCAGATGGTCCCTGTGCTCACTCAGGCTGCCTCCCTGCACTCGACAGCGTTTTAGCTTTGCAACAACCCAACATGAACATAAAATGAATAAATCATGTCGAGAGAACGACGGCCTCCATGTCTCCATGTTTCCTCTGCTCGTGTTGCGACAGTGACGACATCACGGCTTTAATTGACGAGCAGGAAGTTGTGTGTTGCAGTCAAACGTTGTTTCAAAGCCGTAATGTTTCCACAATCTGATTTGCCTGACGTTGCCTCCGGCGCTTCACAAAATGGAGGTTAATGGTTTTCAAATGTCAGTCTGAGCGCGTGAGAGAGAAGGTGAAGGAGAGAGAGAGGAGGAGGAGGAGGAGCGGGAGACGTTTGTTCCACATGTCTGAAGCTTCTTCTATCCCCCGATTAGAGTTTGAATATCTGGGTTTAAATTTCCCTTTCAGCCCAGAAACCTGACAGGAATAGAAACTTGTGTTTTCCTGCTCAGACGCTTCTGAACGACGAGTCTGAGCAGATTCACACAGAAACACAAACCGGCTGCAGCCTCCGTCTGTCGGCGAGCAGCTGCTGCCGGCACTCGTCTGCTCCTTCCTTTCTTCAGGTTGCTCGATTTATTTCTTATCCTTCCTGCACATTTTGTCTTTTGTCAGCGGTTCATTAGTCTCCTCATTAAAACAAGTGATGACAAAGACACAAGGATTCCTGCAGCTCCAGAGGCTGATAGAAACGACCTGTTGAGAACAAGGTGAAACTCTCTCTCTCTGTCCTGTGTGACTGGCAGGTGTTCTGGTGGTGAACGTGACGTGGAGGAAGAGAACGTACGTGGGAACCTTGTTAGACTGCACCAAACACGACTGGGCCCCCCCGAGGTAACAACTCTCTATTTCACATCCTCTCTTTCAAACTATATTTACAAAAATACAAATATACAGTAGTCCAGAGCGTATGGTTCATTCACCAGCCAATCAGAGGCAGGGTAAGAGCTACTGTACAGACTGTGACATCCTGTTATATTCTCCTGTAGAAGTCTGTACGATATCTGCTGCGTTTTAAGATAAATGTGTTTTATTCAAGATGTCCAGGAGAAGAACTACACTACCCACAATCCTCCAGTGTAGTAGCTATGTCTCTGATTGGTGGAGCTTGTATGGAAATGTTTAACACAACCACGGAAATCATGTCGGCTGCAATTGGATCGTTTAGCATCACTACACTACACTACACATTACTACACTACACTACACATTACTATACATTACTACACATTACTACACTACACATTACCACACTAGGTCACTACACTAGGTCACTACACTATGTTAAAACACTATATACAAACATAAAAGACACAAACTATAATATATTACAACATTATATAATGTTAAATTCATGAGGAAGCAGCTTGAAGCCGTAGGAAATGGATCATTCCCAGTGGTTTATGGGATGTGTAGTTCCTTCACTCTTAGAATCATTATTTACACACCTGTCTTGTACCTTTGACTTTTTTACATTTTCCAAAATAGTTTTGTTCAGAATCAAATGTTTTATGGTCACAATTCCTCTGGTGGCTGGTCGACCTGGATCCACGTTAGCGTTGAGCGTCGGTGTTAAAAACCCGGCTCGTCACTTGTCACCGTGGCTGCTGCACGATGAGCTGAAGCTTGACAGCGTGTTTCCATTATATGTGTTGAAATATTACAGCAACTGTGTTTCTGTCCAACGCGGCTGCAGCTGCCGCCTGGAATTCTAAAATAGAATCTGAAATCACACACTGCTGAGTTTATTTCCCCGGTTGATCCGACACTTTTTTTTTAGTGTTATTCTTATTGGCCTTTATTTGCTGATGATTGTTTTTTTTTTGATTAACTGAAAAGAGCACTTGTTTTTGTCAAAGTGCTTAAATGTTGCTGAAATGATAAAAAGTCTAATTTGGCTCCGGGGCCGTCAGCTGCTGTTCCACGACGAGCGTGAGCAGAAACCACTCTCCGACCCGGCTCCGTACAAACGCAGAGTGGTTTCTGTAATTGCTGAGTGGAAATTGTGACAGTCCCTGCTCACAGGCCTGAAACCTCTCAATTATTGCTCTTGCGAGTAAATGATTGTTGTCATGGCAATTACAGCTTAATCTCAGAAACCAGCGTCTGAATAGTTTTTTTCCATTTGGACGTTTGAATTTGGCTTTATTATATAATTCAATGAGATGAAACGATTCCTCTGACGAGTCGTTATCACCGCAAGATAAAAGATGTGATGATTAAACTAAAATAACAAAATATAATCAACACAAATGCTGAGAATGTGTTTATTAAAAACGTCTGTGCTTCATCACTCGTCAGATCCAAAATTGCTTTTTGAAACCTCCTTGAAATGCCAAAGAAAATGTGTTAAACTTTAGTCACACGTTCCCACAGCTTCAGTGACATTCAGGGACAAACTGATGTAGAAAAGCAATTACAAACATCATAGGAAATGTGAGATATCATCATTTTAAAATCACAGAGGGGGAAAAGGCTGCTCTCAATGTGCTCTGCAGTCTGTTCCATTAATAAGGTGATTAAGACCCAAAACAGTCCTTCCAAGGTCAGAATTTATTCATGGAGTGTTTAACACCAAGCAGTCCTGTGATGTAGCTTTGTAATTAATGCAAGAAAGGCCAGGACCAGGTTTACACTGTGGATAATCATAAATAAATCAGTTTTTTGACATGGTATCAGACAGGTTTTTGATATACACGACACTGTGCGACTGTAGAAAAGCATCACCAGCGTTAAGATGCAAGGCACTGACGTAAACAGCATGAGAAGACTTCAAAGCTCAGGGACGGCTGGTGAATGCAGAATGTCTCCATATCAAACACAGAGATAACTGGGGTGTGTGCAGGTTTTCTTTATGTTATCAAAAGAGCAGCAGACGTTGTGCAGTGAAAAAATCCATTTTTCTCCAGGACGTCAGGGTCTGAACGAGCCCTGAATGATGATGTGCTATGAGCTGCTGTAAGGTTTCAGTTTGGGTAATGATGTGAAGTTGTTTTTGGTGCGAAGCTTTCAACAACAAGAAAAATGCCAATAAAATGTGATACGATATGAGGTGATTTCATACTTTTGATATGATCTATCTCCTCCAGATTGTCAGTAAGTGATTATTAAGCAGAACTTTCCTCTTCCTCTGTCCAGATTTTGTGAGTCGCCCTCCAGTGACCCCGAGCTGCCAGGCGGACGTGGCCGGGGGAAACGGATGCGAATGGCCATGGCCGAGCGTCCCTGCATTGAGCCGGCGCCCGCTGCCAAAGTCAGAGGTCTCACACAGCACAGGAGCCGTGGAGGAGGCGTGGCTGGAACCTCTGCGCCGATGCACAGCAAGGGACGGAGAGGCAGCCTCAACCTCATCAACAGCACCTGCCGAGCTCCACCTTCTTTCTTCACCGTGGATGATGTGAAATCTTCGCACAGCGCCCCCACCCTTTCGTCTGGGAAGCGAAAGAACAAACCTCCGGCCGACCTGGACCTCAGCCTGGTCTCTTCTGACGACATTAAAAATGGAAACGGGAAGCGGATTCGAGCCAAATCCCGCAGCGCCCCGTCCACACCCCAGGGCAAATCTGACCCCTCATTCATGGATCCAGGGGGAGGTTGTGCCTCTTCACCACCCCCACCCATTCTCATTGACTGTCCCCACCCCAACTGCACTAAACGCTACAAGCACATCAATGGACTGCGCTACCACCAGACACATGCACACCTGGAGGCCGAGGAGCAGAGGAAGCCTGAGCTGGAGCCCATGAAGGATGGAGAAAGTGAGGAACGACTATCAGACTGTGAGGACACCATCAGCAACATAACATATGACCTCACAGAGCCTAACAACAGCACTAATGCCAACAGTTCCTCTAAGAAACCTGCACCTCTCTACAAGGTGACCACAGTAGGGTCTCCTAAGAACAGACGGCTACTCCTGAGTACCGACCACAGCCCCACAGCTAACTCTAAAACCAGAAGAACCTCACTGCTAAAAGATGGGCTTATTGATGACCTCAGCAATCTGCCCATCATCTCCAACATGACCGTGGTCCTGGAGAACTGCATGGTCCCAGACAGGAACTCCATGGTGGAGATGCCCAAACTTGAAGCTGAAGGTTTGATCGACAAGAAGGGAAGTGCATGTGATAAAGGCAAGAAGGCCAATGGGAAGGTGGAGAAACTTTCCAAGTCACGGACAAACCGGCCAATTGCTCCAGCTCCTGCTCCTCCCAAGCTGATCGCCATACCCAATGCAACGTATCCCCCCGGCACAGCAGATACTGCCCCCCCACAGCAGCCCTCTCCCATGGCAGCTGTGGGTCTCACGAGTAAAACCCTTCCTCTAAAACCCATCAAACCAAAGCTGAGCATTGTTGTGGAGCCGAGCCTCGTCAAAGCAACACTGGTTACCTGCAGCAAAGAGACGAGGAAGAAGGAAAAGCGGAGGCTGAAGGACAAACATAACAAAGACGAGTCCACCAGGACACCTAATGGAGACAGCAGCGGGATCAAAATGGAGGATGGTGTTGGTGGATCTAAAATGGGTGTCAAGGAAATTTCTGGAAGCCTTCTGAAGGAACACCTCAGCAAGCAGGACGTGATGAATGGACTCACAGAAAGCCAAGAGAGCAGGATGGCCAGTATCCGTGCAGAGGCCGACAAGGTCTACACCTTCACCGACAACGCCCCCAGTCCCTCCATCGGCAGTTCATCACGGATCGACGCAGGTGGGAGTTGCTTGGTAGCAGCTGACAGCAGCAGCAAGAACAACAGTCCCGCTTACTCCGACATCTCAGATGCCGGGGACGATGGATCCTCTGAATGTCGGTCAGATGGGCTCAGATCCAAGTCTAGCTCGTCTGCCTCTTCTGACGTGAGCTCTAACGGTAACCATAGTAACTCTGGTAAAACCCCTCCCACTTCATCTGCCCCATCTTCTAAAGACTCCCAGTCTCCATACTACCACAGCTACGAACCCTACTACCTGCCGGGGTACATGCAGTCGGAAAGGCAGAACAGCAGCAGTGTTACTTTCCACAAAAGCTCTGCCCATGACGGCAAAGGGAAAGACAGAAAGGAAGAAGTGAAGGAGGATGACAAAAGCTCTTCCAACGAGTTCTTGGACTCTAAGAAAGGCGATGGGCCGCCTCAATCTCAGCTGCAGCTGGCAATGAGTCAGACCCAGACGGCGTTAGCCCAGTCCCTGTACTATGGCCAGTACTCCAGAGGACTTTACATGGACCAGAAACTGTTACTGGCCTCCAAATGCTGTGACCAGCCACCAGGTGCCAAGCAGAGGGGCGAGAGGGGTCAGGGGTTGAGAGACAGTGAGGACCTTAAACATATGGTTGGAGGACCAGCCAGTGGACCCTTGCTAGGGAAGGGTCCGGACGGTGCTAAAGGCTGCTGTCCCAAACCCATCCTGTCCTACGTGGAGATGAGTGAGAGAGGAGAAAGGGGACAGGGTCTGAGCTTGAAGGCGGTTCACGGTGGACTGGTGGACCAGCACCAGGTCTCGATGAAAGACTGTGATGACATCAAGTCACCCTCTTCTTCCTCTTCTTCATCACTCCACAACGCGAACAGTCAGACAGATCTGGACTCAAATGTTTCCTTTTCCAGTGTAAGTTTCTCCCTCTGTTTATAACCTGCCGCCGCCGCCGCTGATGGTGTTGTTGGTGCTTCGTAAAGAGATTAATCACAGGTCGTGTTCGGCGAAACCAATCGGTGCTAATTACAAAGACCGACTGGCTTCTGTGGTGCTGTAGCTCGACTCTGGCAAACTACTAAAGTCATTTTGGTTTAAATCAAAACCATGAAGTTTGATTTGATGGATGAAAATGTTTTTAATGTTTAGAATGAGAATGTTCGGAAGAAATGTGTAATTCCAACTTTAGCTGTAAATGTAAAAGATAAAAACTAAAAGAAACAAAGTAAACTTTCTAATAACTGTTGGTTTTGATACGAGCTGCTCTTTCAGAAAGTTGTACAGGTTTTTAATCGTGACATCTCACAATGCATTTAACAGCTAACTCATGCTGGCTCATGTAAAACTGTTGTATGAATGGAATGAACGCTGGGGGGGGGGGGGGGGGAGGTTGTGTTTTCCTTGGATTTGGCTGCAGCTTATCATTTGTGAGCCGTGTCTTGATTGGTGTCATTGAGAGGAACGCCACGCTCCTCACATCCCCCGCTGAATGGCCGCCCGCTGTTGAAACGTCGTCATCCTTCATCAACATCACACCCAGAGCCAGTGATAGGTGGTCTGTCTCTGGCTCTGTTCACTCAAGTGCACAGTGTTTCCTCTATATTCACTCAGCAGCGGTGGGCCGCCGCAGCAGGAAGTTCTCCACCCTGCTCAAAAAGTCTATGTGCAAATGAAAGTATTGAATCAGCCTAAATCGGGGCTAACATTTAGACTTATTATGAAAAAGGCATTTAGTATTTATCTCTGCAAATGGCCATATTTAAACAAAAACTGGGACAGAGACATGGACTGAAGTTGAACTGACCTCAAAACAACTCCCACCCACCACTGTTAACAAAGAATTATAGGGGAAACACTGCAACTAGCACCAACACTTGTCCCCATCGATCTAGCCCTCAGACGGACCGGCCTGGGCTCACCGCCTCGCTCACAGCAAATACTCCGAGCTGCAGCACGGGGAGGAGGCCGAGGAGGGGGAAGCAGACAGGGGCAAAGAATGGGGAGCTACCGTGGAGCCGGCCGGGGCCAAGATGACCTCAGGAGGAGGAGACAGAGGAGCAGGCGGGGATGCTAAAAAGGCCAGGGTCCATGGATCCCACGATCTCCCACCAGCCCTCGACCCCGAGGACTCCGACCGGCTGGAGGGGCTGGACGATCAGGGTCAGGAGCCAATAGGAGGGCTGTCTGAGGAGTCTCAGAGTGCCCGGGCAGCGGTGTCTCCTCCCATGACGCCCCAGCAGCCCTACATCCAGTACCAGCACTCCTCCTACCCGCCCTACCTGGCAATGTGCGAGAGCAGCGGGGCCTCCTACAGAGGGGTGTCCCCAACGCTGGTCCACAACTACCCAGGTAAGAGTCCGGGCTCACCGCCGTGAATACGACCACCGCAGATGGTTATCGTTGGTTATTGTATTTGTCGACACTGAACAGATTCAATCTTCTCATTTTACTCACAGCAGGAAAGCAATTACACCAAAAACCAACATGCTCAGTTACACTGGAATGTTCACGGTGCCAAAATTGGCAATTAGCCGATGTTTGGTTACGGTAGCTGAGCTGTGTGCTAGCTAACAGCTGATCCTTTAGCAACTGCTGAGGAGCTAATACACAGTTACTCAAATCAGATCAGATAATAAGATTCAGGTTTAACAGCCGATCAGATACAGAACAAATACAGGCTCAAACTAAATAATATCAAAGTACAATAAAACTGAATAAATAGAACAATATAAGAACAACTACACACAGATACTGAATATAAAGTCATGCAATATAACAAATACAGTATATGGTAGAGTGCAGTATAACAGTGATGTGTGTTGTGTGCATAATTTCAAATTAGATTAGACAAGATCTACCTTTTGAAGAAATTCTAAATTGACACAGCAGGAGGAACATTTATTAATAAGTAAAAATAAGAAAAATAAGAATCCAGAATAAATAAGATAAAAATAGATCTACTATATACAACATAAGGTTGTTTTTAAATGTGCAATATAAAGATAAAAGTTGTGTATTTGTGCAATTTGTCCAAATGTTTGGTCAGATACATTTTACAGTAAGTGCAGCAGACCCTCATGGATTTCAGTATTTTAGTAAACGTCCTTGTTGTCCTGTGTGCACCAGGTTTCCACTACCCTCTGTACGGTAAGACGGCCGGCAGGGAGGAGTCAGAGGTGACCCCAGCCGGCAGAGGGGGGGCGGTGAGCAGCAAGCAGAGCAGCGACTCCACCTCTCCCTCGGCCATGGAGCTGCTGCAGCAACAGAGCCACCAGTACCACGGAAAATCTCCTGCTGTGAGACTTTCACTTTACCGCAGCATCCACACAACCCAGAGACACACACCTGACGTGGGGAAGGTTAAACACAACAGGAGCCGAGATTTAAATCCACCACTTTCAAAGAGTGACACTAATGCTTCACTCACTTTAACTGCTGCAGTTCCATTTAACGCTCAGGACATTTACAATATCTTGTAATGACTTTATTGAGTTTCTGGCAGGAGAGACCGTTCATCATTATATGAGGCTGACACACTCACACTCATATCTCTGCGACATTAACACATAAAGTATACGGACAAATCAATAAATATACCTTTAAAACTCAACTTTATTAATATCGCTCCTTTCATACAACACTCAGCCCCAAGCAGGATCACAACAACACATTAAAAACAAAGATTACGCAAGTGTGAAATTGAAAACCCTGAAAAATAAAAGTCAATAATATTAAACACGTAAAATAAACACCAGGGATAAAAAAGTGGAATAAAAAACAATGAAACTGAAGAAAATCCCCGATCAAGAATCTGTGTTTCAACAGAAATATAGAAACGTTTTAACGGCATTTATTTGTTCTTTCCAGGCATCTGTTGTTTTTCCATATAATTGACAATAACAGTAAATTCATCCTGTTTTTATGAGATAAATTATTGACTGTTGTGGCTACAAACCAAAAACAGTCACTGCATTGTGCTGCGTGTTCAAATAGAGCTGTTGTTCCTCACATGTTCCTCACATGTTCCCCACATGTTCCTCACATGTTCCTGACGTGTTCCCCACATGTTGTGCAGGTTCTCTATGTGAGAACAAATGTCTGAGTCAGTGTCTCTGGACATTTTCTGGATCTTCTCCTGCAGCCTCCTAGTAAAATGTCTCTAACATGTCACAGTGAGTCCTGAGGACACGTAGAAGACGAAGACGTCTCCTTGGAAAGACGAGGAGATTCCAGAGCTTTTGGTGATGAGAACATGTTAGAAATGTGTTGGTGTCGGATAGTGTTGTGGCCTCTAATGAAAACCTTCGGATGCCTGGAGGGAAATTAGAGATGTGATTTAATGATCCTTTAAAATTCACCAGTAATTTCCACCGTGGAAAAGTCATTTATCACCTCTCTCACCGCGGCTGTGCTGCATGACCACTTAATAATGATAAGAGGCCTTGACTAAGGTTTTATAACTTCAGTCGCATTAAACCGCTTCATCCAGAGATCCAGTCTAAGTGGAAACATGTAATTAAGTTCTGGTAATAAAGTTGAGGAGGGAGGAGGATGTCAGTCGCTGCTCAGCTTTTATTAGAGTTCTGCAGCTACGTCAAAACACAGAAACACGGCTGCTTCGTTTATTCAGCGTCTTCAAAGTCCAGTAAACTTAATATCCTGTTAATGTGACCGACAAGAGGTGTGTGTGTGTGTGTGTGGTGTGTGTCTTGTGTGTGTGTGTCTGTGTGTGTGTGTGTGTGTGTGTTTCCACAGCCTGGAGAGAAGGGTTCCCCGGAGGGAGAGAGAGAGACGGAGAGAGAGAGGAACCACGTGTCGTTCGCCCGACACCTCCACACACACCACCACACACACTTGGGTATGAGCTACAACCTGATGTCAGGGCAGTACGACATCTACCAAGGTACGACTGCAGGGTGGAGCCACACACTGCTGGTTTAAACCAGAAGGAGAGACATTAATGTGCGTCAGCTTAAAAAGTATTAAACATAAAGTAAAAAGAGACACAAACAGGGTAGAAGAATAAAAGTCTGAACCAGGTTCATCATCAGCTGCTGCTGCAGGGAAACGGATCTTCAGATGCTTTGCACAGAAAGAGACTCCGGACTCGTTCACACCTGGTTTGGTTCAGACCTTCAGTTCAGTCTGGACCAGAACCTCCGGTGTGAACAGGTCTGGTTCTCTTGGGAGATAAACAGCTTCAGTCTCATCCTGATGAACGTGTGATTCAGTTGATCTGTTCTGTTCAGGATATGATTCCATCTTCTTTTGTGTTGCAGGGTTGAGCTCCAGGTCGCTGGTCTCCAGTCAGCAGGTGGCAGGACACTCCTCTACTGGTACGTTCAACACGTTGTAGAGCTCAACAATAACTGTTCAGCAGCCACTGAAGACACCGTTGTATCTTGACCCTGAAACAAAGCTTTAGGACCCAGCTTCATCTTTACTCTGCACAAACACCGATTTCCACTTTAGTACTTGTTGACTTAGGAGGTTGCTTTCAAACTCCCATCTTCTCTTCAAGCAGTCGACTTGTTTCTGTTTGAAGAGAAGATGTGGAAATGATATGAAAAGTGCAGTTTGTAAAGTTTACACTTGACTCTTTGTTTGTGTGTTAAACATCGACTGTCAATGAAAATATCTCAGATCCAAACGCTGTCGTCTTCAATATTATTACATCGCTCAAAGTAAATGTTCAGTCTCCGATTCGTTGGGCCACATTTCCACAGATCGTCTGATCCTCTCACTGCTGGAGACGACGGTTGAATCTTTGAAAGCTGTTCATGTGGCGTTTTTCTTCTTGTGACACCAGCGTTTGTTTCACCGATGAGGATTTAGAGGGACGACAGCGTATCGATGAGTTTCCTTTACGAGCAGTAACATGAAATGACATGATATCATCCACCAGATGTAATGATGAGTTACATTTATCATTTAGAGGTTAAATATTGTTCTGTTTTACACGACTTCATTTAATCCTCATTGTCCCACTGAGCTAAATTCAAACTGATGCTGCTGTCACTGGTTAAATTGAGCAGGAACGCTCATTAAACAACGGCATTTTCAAAATGTCAGTTTCAACAGCGAGTTCAGATAAAACGCACACAGCAGCGAACGTTCAGCCTGTGACACAAACACAAAACACTAAGTTGAGGTTCTTCACCTCGTTGTGTGTCTGTTCCAGCTTCTCCTTCTCTGGTGTGATCTCAGCTTTGACCCGAACTCGAGGAGTAACCGTTCACTGTTTGTCTTATGAAGTGAACCGACTGTTGAAAAAAAAATGAGCCAGAGAACTGTCTCATCTTCTCACAGCTGCTGGGTCAATAGATCTAATATCTGAACCCCCCCCCCCCCCCCCCCCCCCCCCAGGGACGAACAGCTCGACGCTTATTTGGCTCCGCGTCGCCGCCGCCTTGTTGCTGGAATTATCCTCCTGTAGGACATTATTCACTCTGCAGTGTTTTCCATATATTTTCATAGGCGATATATCACTGCCTTTGTTTGGAGGTGTGAAATAATGCGGAGGGTACCTGCCAGGCACTTAAACAGGCATAATGTGATGATTAACATACCGGTGCACAGACTTATCTATAAATGGTAATTGGTGTGAAACAGAGGAGATTAACAGGAGTGATGCCGACGGTGGGAACACAGAACAGAAGAGGAATGAAGATATCAACAGGAAACTGGTTGTTCTCTAACTTCTCCCTCCTGATAGCTGAAGAAGGAATTATCTCCTCATGATTAAATAACAAATCTATTTTCTCTTTCTTTAACATTAGGGTGGGTTAGGGTTAATCTTATGATGACAAGACTCCATGATGAGTCATAGACCTTAAATAAAGATGTTTGACACATCTCCACAGAAATGAAGCAAAAATCCTCTGACACGAACGCATGCCATCTTGTGGTGATGACATCACATGGAGTCACAGTCTGTGCAGTAGCCGAGGTGTCGAGCTAACATGGAGGAGGTTCAGGACTTTCCTTGTGATTGGTCGAGCTCGTGTTTCGGCCTCGATGCGTCGGGTCCACTCCGTCATCACTTCACCACAGACTCTGAAGCTCCAGTTAGCTTCGTTCAATGGAAGAAGCTGAGGACACTTTATTTTCAGCCTGTGATCCGGACACATGAGTGACAATGATGTTGTCTCCTCTGCAGGATTTGCTTTGTGTTCAGATTTGTCCTCTTGTCTCCACAGAGGCCGAAGGGAAGAAGTAGGACCATGTGACCACGTCTCACATGAGGAACGGCAGATTTATCAGACATCAATTCCATGGTGTTGAATAAGCTTCGCCTCGCTGAGAGGCAGAGAACAAGAAAATAACCTCTTTCATTTCTTACTGATGACAACCACCTGTTTTATAACACGTCTCCCAGGAGCAGACGGGCGGCCTGAGGGACGGACTGAGGGACGGACAGGATGTGGACCTTGTTGAACTTCCTGTATAAATCCTGAATCACAAACTTTTCAAGCTTCAGTTTTGCAGAGTTTTGACCGATGCAGGTGGCGCAGACGAAACTAAACATCCCAGAGCGCAGCGCACGCAGCTCTTTATAAAATGCACATTTATCGTAGTGTATTATGACGATGATATGACTGAATGTAATGATGATGACTTCATTTATCCCAATAGTGTTGATGGTTTTTTAAAACTTCTATTGGGAAACAGCAGTAGGAAGCTAAAAAGTCTATTATTCTCCTTATTATTCTCATGATGATATTGAAGTGGTCCTCCTCCCTCCATAGTGCTGACGCTACATTTGTATTACTAACCTGTACTTGAGCGTAACCATGTTGATTGTATTGTCTTTATGTGAGAGTAAACTTCACATCGGACCTGCCCAGTGCCATGTAGGAACCCAGCGGTGTAAATATTGTGTACAGATTCATGCAGAGCACTATCATGCTTTATCGTACTCTATGTTGATCTCCATCAGCCATGCAGGGGAGCAGCAGGGCGGAGCACAGGAAGCAGCCGGCTCCGTCAGGGAGCTTCACTGCACCTGCAGCTTGCATGTGGGAACGATTTCACTGGTTGACTTTCATTGACAGAGTTAGTTTCTGTCGTGTTTTCAGGAACAGGAAACCAAAACTTCATGTGTTTGTTTCCATTTTGATCTGGTTCGTTGTAATTTAGGGACTAAAGAAAATGTCGTCTGACGAACGTACGCCTGTCGTGATTGGTTTGTCGACGGCGTCTGACGTCAGCTGTCACACCGGATGTTTTGGTTCAGACTAAACTGAAAAGTCTGAAGGTGTCTGAACCCGACAAGGTGTGAACGAGGTCCATTGTGATAAAAGCATTTTCATATTTAAAAGAAGTTTGAGAACATTATAAATCAATTTAGTTTTTAATTCAAATGTAACTTTCTAAATTGGTTGCTTTCTGCTTGATCAAGTGTTTCCTTCAGAACATCTGTTTTAAATAACAAAACCAAATAGAACAAACTACTTCTCTTGATTAAAAGATAAAAAACCAGCTGGAGAACGTGATGAAAAACAGAAACTGAAATGTGTTTAAATTAAAATGGCTACTTTTTGACCGTCAGTGATCCCGGTGGAGTTGCCGTCTTCTCCGAATTCCCACAATCCTTTGCCCTGCCTCTGCTCCAATGCCCTCTACAAGCTAACTAGCTCAGTGCAGAGCCTCTGATAGACACAACAATTGTTTATTTGACCCACTCTCTGAGATCTGGTGCTGTGCTCCACCGAACCACTGGAGACCCAATGAGATCTTTGTCTCTGTGCTGGACGTGTTACTGGAGGATGCCTCTAGGGGGCAACAGAGAGTTGGCGACAGACACTTATTGTCGATGTCTCAAATGGTGCTGATCTGTCGCCAGATATTTGGACAAACATATTCTTCACTTCGCAGCGTTAATGACACATCGTACAAAATGCTTCTAATCGCAGACTTGGTCCTTTAGCTTTTCTTCTGCCATCCTCCCCCTACACTGCCCCCTACCTTTCATTGACATATGGCATCTCGGTGAAGCGTGGCGTTTATTTCTGCACAACCACCGTGCAGCCGCCAACACGAACCCAGAGACACAGTCCAGTGTTGCATTAACTCTACGTCCTGATGCTGCCTTCACATCATGTGGAAGCTACAACCTCACAACTTTACAGTCACGTCCAGATGTTGTGAAATGCAGCAGAAGGACACATACAGTGAATTCTCTTATAGTCGTCATGGCTATCACAATAAACTGTGTCTATCAGCAGCTCTGCCTCACTTACACAACACCTTACCTGCATAGTATCAGTGATCATTCTATTACTTGAATATAGTGCTATGAACTCTGTTTACAAAATGCTGTCACGGAGACACAGTGTTGTCTTATACAGGCTGCTTGGTAAGTTCAGTTCATCCCACCTGGTGTATCCATTTAATAACACACTCAAATCGTATGAATATCAAACCTGCTGTTGCTTTTTATACTGTATATGCCTTAATTCATATGTTTGGCAATCATGATTAAAGGATGTTTATATATATTCTTTGGTCTGTGCTGTTTTATTTCTCTGAGGTGGCCCTGCGCTTTATTAACGTAGATAATTCTTATGTATATTATTAGTCTCAGCTCTGTTTTTAATTTGAATATGTTTAATACCATATTTGATGAATGTGATGAATGTACATCTGTGTATAACTTCATTACCTACTTAATACTTTTCAACCCTTACAGGGGTCAAACACACATTTATTTACACACAATGATAGTTTAGAGTTTTCTCTGTCTTTTCTTGAATATTTTTCTGATTTTGCGTATATATTTTAATATTTTATACTCTCATTAACTATTGAAAATGATGCAAATAAAACACATTTCACAGTAACAATACTTAAATTACAGCAACAAGTACAATACTACTAATAATACTAATACTATTAGTACGGCAATTTTTTTATTTCGTCATATTCATTTATCATTATTATCAGTTGTTAGTAGTGATATTGGTATGATTATCACAATAGTGGTGTAATAGTATGAGAAGTACAATTTCTTCTTCCAATTATTATTATTTAGCAGCAGCTGTAGTAGTAGTTGTTGTTGTAGTAGTATGACTACTAGTAGTAGTACTAGTATTAGTATTATTATTATTATTAGTAGTAGTAGTACTAGTATTAGTATTAGTAGTATTAGTAGTATTAGTAGTACTAGTATTAGCAGCAGCAGCAGTGGATGAAGTAGAAATCACAGTAGTCAGTATCATCGGTATTATTGAAGTCGTTCCTCCAACCTGCAGAGGGCGCTCAACACGTCACCGTCACTCTCATCACTTCCGCTTTGAAAACAAAATGGGTGGCGCCAAAGCTCAACAACAAAGCGGCAGTTTGCGTCAACGGTCAGAGACACTTCGCTTTTAATGTGTATTAATGTTTCTCTGTGTTTATTAACGTTTCTGGATCTTCTGGTCGCTTCTTCGTGTTTCTTTCAGTCTCAGTTTGTCTCGATCAGTTTCTTTAAATCACTTCGGGATTAAATTCAAGTTTAATTCAAACTCTTGAATGTTTATATCATCAGGCGATTCCTGATGACGTCATGGCGACTAAGACTGAACAACTTCTGATTGTTGTGTCTATTCTGGAAGGTGAGAAACAACACAACACAACCACCACACAACCAACACACAACATACACAGGGAGGGATCCCTCTTCACACGTGGACAGAAAGGACCAACAGTTCATTTACAGTGTAAACACTCGTGATGACAGCTGTCTAGGTGGATTGTAAACATGTAAACAAACAGATCCTGATCCTCACAAAGAGAAACAGGAGGTTTTACTGAGTGATGGTGATTTACTAACCGGTCTGTGGGGGGGGGGGGTGATTCAGACTGATGGTGTCTCTCTTGTCTTCAGGTCGTCACTTCCCGAAGACTCCTCGTCTTAGCCTCGTGGTTCAGGCGAGCTTTGATGGAGAGCAGCTCGCCACAGACCCGGTGGAGCACAGGGAGAAGCCGCAGTTCAGCACCGAGCTGGCGTGGGAGCTGGACCGCAGGACGCTGCACCAACACAGGTCCGCACCGACCGCACGTTACTGTAACAACATTACAAACTGACATACTTCATGAAGACACAGTGTAACGTTGTGATGTTCCCACAGACTTCAGAAAACTCCCATCAAGCTTCAGTGTTTCACTGTCGACTCCGTCAGCAAGACAAGAGAGGGCGTCGGCTACATCGTCCTGGACCTGCGCTCGGTTCAGGAGGTCAAACAGGTGAATGTCTCCTCCTCCGTCTGTCTCAGGAGGTCGTCCTGCTGCCATGTGACATACGATGAGTCTGTGTTTGTGTCTCAGGAGCCTCGCTGGTATCCACTGCTGTCCAGTAAATACGCCAAGCAGAGGCCAGCGCTCCTCCTCGCCGTGCTGCTGGAGCACGACGCCAAGTCCTCAGAGCCGTCTCCTGATAGGTTCAAAGCCAGGAAGGCCCCGCCCCGACAAGGTCATTACTGTTAATTCTGCTGTTTGCATCAGTTTGAGTTTTTGTTTTCTCTTGTACGTTACTCATGTATAATATATTAGTTATTTCGGCAGTTGTCTGATATTTAGCAGCATTACACAAAAACTTCTGGACAGATTAACACAACACTTTGTGGAATGTTTGGCCCAGGAGGATCTTTTTGACGTCTTCAGAATTTTCCAAAAAATAATTCATCGATCTTGGTGAAAAGTTTTCGATCAATGTTTTATGAGATGTTGTCTCCTCCCACTCGTTCTGCTCCAGGTTCTCCTGCAGCAGCTGAGCTGCTTCCAGACAAACTGGAGGCTGAGCTGATCTCAGACCAGGGTTTCCACCAGGTCGGACCCGCAGGTCACTGCAGCGACATGTTCGTCCTGTCCGTCACCGTGGCCTTCGCCACTAAACTGGAACAGGTAAACACAGAGTTAAAACTTTAGGTTGATCAATACGCAGTTGATCAATGGCAGTTGTGTTAAATCAAAATATTAATCTAATAATAATACGTTTTAATTAGAAATATTTTCTGCCTGAAGCTTCTCAAATTTGTATCAGATTTTGACTTTTGATCAGACACAAATCTTTCTGAAGCGATCACAGGAAAACTGTAACAGACATTTGTAATAATTTCACTTTCACCTGAGAAAAGCTGATTTACATTTAGTTTAAAACATAAAACTTTAAATATGAATTAATAATAAACCACCGTCTTCAAGTGACAGCTGTGTTGTTCCCTGTAGTTGATCCCCAGCACGATGAAACTTTCAGCAGGGGGGTCAGAGTTCTTCTTCTACTACTCTTTACTGGGCAACGACATCACCAGCGAGCCGTTCCACAACCTGCTGAGCCCCGACTTCGAGCCGGAGCGCGCCTCAGTGCGCATCCGCAGCAGCAAACAGGTCCTTCAGACCTTCCTGTCCCAGCAGCCCAGTTTACAGGTGAGAGACAAAGTGTCTGACAGATGACTCCTCACCACATGTTACCGGTCACGCATCATGTCTCATCATGTCTCATCATGTCCTCGTCCCTCCTCAGATCCACCTGTGCTGTGGGAATCACTCTCTGGGCAGCACCGACGTGTCTCTCTCAGCTCTGGCTGCAGTTTCTGTGGACCTGGAGAACAAGGGAGCGACGATGGAGGGAGCGTTTGTGCTCAAACCTCCGAAACGCATCAAAGAGACACTGCCTGCACTTCCTGCCGACCTGCAGCCGACCGTGGGCGTGGCCGTTACTCTGAGGAGAGAGGAGGCGACACCACAGGTACAAAGTTTCTGCATCGTCAACCTCTGGTTTCAGTTTTTTATGTCTTTTTTCCCCGTTTTTTTGCAGCTTTACATTAAAATCACACGTTTGGTACAAAAACAATACTGAACAGTTTTTTCTGTGCTTCCTCCAGACTTTAGGAAATAAAGAAGGAAGTGGAGCTCGGACAAAGTTCATCCCTCCTCCCTCAGTTCCTCCTGTTGAACAGAGACCTCGAAGCTCCTCTCCAGTCAGAAAACCTCCCGACTCTCCTCCCCCCGGCCCTCCTCTTCCTCCTGCTTCCTCCCATACAGAGAGCGAGGCGGAGAGTCTGCTGGTGGAGCTTCAACGAGGCAGAGAACAGACGAGAGCGACCGGTGAAGCTCAACACACCATTCCATTTGACATACAAGACGTCAGGTCCCACCCGGTTCAACCTGTTGACATTGTGCTTGTTCCCGTGTCCAGCTGCAGATGCAGATGTTCCCGTGCAGCTGCAGAGTCGGACCGAAGCCACAGCCGAGGGCGGAGCCTCGTCTGTCAGCGTTTCTGCTCCCAAAGTGTCCATCCCCTCCTCCGCCCATCACTACTGCTTCTCCCTGGACCTGCAAAGCCTGAGAGGCCTCAGCCTCATTCACCCCATCGCTGCTACGCTCAGGTGAAACCTCACGAGCTGTCTTTATGTCTGAGGAGGATTTAAAGTGTTTTATTATCAAAACTAATAAAAAAAGGGAAAAACCATCTTAGTCCACAAAAGCCCTTCAGACAGAGTCTGTGATGAGACGTCACTGGTCATTTTACAGGTTGAAGTCCCAGTAACACACCACAGATAGTAGACGTCTGTCACGTTGTCGTGTGATGATTGTTTTGTTTTATTTCAGATACTCGTATCAGTTCTTCGGCAGCGCAGCTCCCATAATGACCAGCCCCCCTGTGGAGCTGCAGAGGAACATGGAGGTGTCGCTGCCTCAGTCTTACTGCGCCTTCGACTTTGCTGCGTTACCGCAGCAGCTGGAGGACACGTTTCTCAGGTAGGAACAGGTTTACCTCAACGTACCCAGAGTATGAACTGTGGACAATGATGAGGAGGGGGGGGGGGTAAAAACATGGCTGCCTCCGTAGAGAGGAGCTGCACCTGATGTACATATAAAGTATTTCAATATAAAGTATTTATACATAAAGGCCCATTCTAGGGTAAAGAAAAATATGATTCATCCAATTTAGATGATTACACATGAGCGAAAATATCACTTAGATTATTTTATATTCAGTTTCTGGCAATAGATCCTTTCACCTAAATCTGTCACTGGACCTTCAACCCCTGAGAGAAAAGCTCCTCACTGTTTGCCATGTTACTTTTTGACCAGCAGGTGGTGCTACAGGGCTATGTTGTTGATGTGTGTCCTGCAGTCTGGTTCAGTGTGTGTGTGTCTGTGTCTGTGTGTGTGTGTTCTGCAGAGTTCCTCTGGTGGTGGAGCTTTGGCACAAGGACCCGTCCAGCAGAGACCAGCTGATTGGACAAGCCTCCGTCCAGCTGTCCCACCTGCTGAGCTCTGACAGGAGCAGACTCCAGACGACGACTGGAGATCAGAGCTGGAGACAAACTCACCAGGACCGAGTCCCTGTGGTGAAAACACACCGGTAACAAACCACACTACACTGACCGTAATGTGGTGGTTCTCGTCTGTTTAACTTCTGTGTCCCCCCCCCCTCAGGCCCTCGGAGAAAGTGGCAGAGTTGAGCTACCTGGCGACTCTTGAAGACCTGGGACTGGTCAAAGCCAGAGAGGTCATCGTGTCCGACTCCTCTCAGGTGACACAGCCGTGTGTGAATGTCCACGTGAAATCAACTGAGGTCTAATTATTACCCAGAGTTACCTGCAGGGGTCAGCAGCGTCAACAGTGTCGTCCATCTTTGTTTTCGTTTGTTGTTTTTATCGTCCAGTTGAGCTCCAGAAATAACATTTTCATTTCCTTGTGTACGGTCACTTTGACGCCCTCAATGGCATCATCACAGTTTTATAGTCTATTGTCTGTTTTATCGCCACTTGCTGGTCTGGAGTGGAACAGCTTATCGTTCCCGTGGGTTTTTCTTACATCAGCAGTTTTCAAAATCTCTTTATGGATTTTTTTATCTTAAATGTAAGATGAGAAGTTTGTTACATCATGTTCAGAGGTTTTTACTCTGTTCTCTCAGATTGAAGCCCCGACACGACCACCCTCCCACCCTGCAGCACCCAGCCTGCCCAACGCCCCGCAGGGCCCCACGGCCCCCACGGCCCCCACGGCCCCCAGAGACACCCTGGAGTACCGCACGGCCCTGGAGCTGGAGCTGTGGAAGGAGGAGCAGGAGGATCTGTTCGATGATCAGGTAAAAACAGCTGTTATCACACTGACAGGTTCTCATCACGACAAACATGAACATTATTTACCACATCTTCTCTGCAACAGGAAACAAGTTTATAGAAAATGTTGTTCTGACTCTGAAAGACAAAGTTTTACGTTGAGCTCTCAAAACGTGACTGAAGTTAATCAGATGTTTGACGATTCTTCTCCTTCATGCTGATGTTTTCATGTTCTGTTGCATTAAATGTGATTACAAGTGTTAATATATGTTTTCAGTTGAAGAAGAAGGAGCTGAGCCACATGCAGGCGCTGGCAGAGGAGTGGAGGAGGAGGGACAGAGAGAGAGAAGCTCTGGTCAAGAAGAAGGTGAAGAGAGTCGACGCCTCAAGTCAACATCCGACACTCGTCAGACTGAAGTGACTGTAATGACTCTACTCGTCTGTCTCCTCTCTCCGTCTGTAGGAGGTGGAGTTTAATCTGCTGGAGGAGCAGCTCCAGAAAACTCTGTGTGATTTGGAGAAAAGAGAGAAACAGTTGTCGGAGGCCGAACTCCAGGTCGGTGTTCATCTTTATTCAGTTCATGGTTTCACTCTGCAGCAGAGCGGTCGAACAAGAGACGGGACGCATCCTCATGAGCGTTTTCCTGTCGAATCAACAGTGTTTCATACGTTGAGCTTGTCTGTGTGTCCAGACTCAGCGGCTGCAGAGGGACCTGCGAGCGGAACACGAGCTGACCCAGAGGGAGCTGCAGGAGAGCGGCCGGAGGCTGCAGCAGGACTGTGACCACCGGGTGGCGCTGGAGCGAGACAAAGTGCGACTGATGGAGGAGGAGAGAGGGCGGCTGCTGCAGCAGGTGGAGGAGGAGGAGACTCACAACCCGCTCTGTGTTTCAGAGTCGATTCACAAATAATAACTTCTTCTACTCGTCTGTTTGTGTTGAGCAGATTTCAGATGCGGAGGCTCGGTACAAACAGCTGGAGAAAGAATCCCAGCTCTACAGAGAACAACAGAACATGAGGCCTGAGTTCAGGCTCCAGTCAGACGTCAACCTGCTGACGCTCGAGAAGGTGATTGACACCTGTCGTTACTACCAGGATGATTCATACACAGATCGATAGAAGATTGTTCAGTCGGGAGGAACAACAGCTGAGAAGTGGAAACGAGGAAGGAAACTTTCTTAGTCTGATTATAATCTGTTAAATTCTCTTTTTTCGTATTTTCAAATACAGTTTTAAATTTCATTCATTTGTTGATTTATAAATTCACTAATGTATTTTTAGATGATGAATACTTGTGATTTTTTAATTATCTTAAACCTATTTACATTGTTCTTTGTACTTTTAAATCATTTAATGTTGAAGAAACTATTTTACTGATGAAAAATTGTGATCGCAATATAAAATTTCCTATTTTAACCAGGACATGTTGACTGATTAATAATAATAATAATAATAATAATCTTTTTTGTGTGGTGTTAAGGTGGAACTGGAGAGGAAGCTGGAGTCCACCACCAAGTCCAAGCTTCACTACAAGCAGCAGTGGGGTCGCGCCTTGAAAGAACTGGCCCGGTTCAAACAGGTACTGTTGATTCAGAGTCTTCACTGGCAATACTGTGTTCGTGCAAAGTTTCTCGTTTATCGGCCGTAAAAACCCCAAAGAAAAGAGGGAAAGAAACAAACAGAAGGAAGTTTGATGTCTGAGTTTCCTTGACTCCATCACAGAGGATGTTTCTCCTTTGGCGGGAGAATCACTGATGCACAGTTCAAATGTTCATGAGCCGTCGCTGCACAGAAACATGACGAAGACATGAACAAAAGTCCAAACGTTCAGAAGCAAGACGACTCTGACGACAATCAAACCAGATCCAGACGCGGCGGCCGTGGAATCTGAGGCTCGTCTGTCCCGTCAGTTCTCGTTTTTCACTGCAGATGATCACAGTTTTTCTGCGTCGGGACGCTGCAGGTTTTTAATCTGCTGCTGGAGACGAGCTGACAGTGTTAGGACATTTAGCAGCTCTGTTTAAAGACACGGAGCGAGCGGAGGAAACTGAGCTCAGCGCCGCCGCCATCAGTCAGCTGATTATCACAGCGTGACTGTGGGAGCGACAGAGCACAAGCACAGCGTCTGACGTGTGTGTGAAGGCAAGAAGGAGCCGTACAGGACATACTCAAATTATTAAGATGTGCAAAGTTATCAAAAGTAAAAATACCCATAAAGAAGAGTAACTTCTATATAGAGTCTGATTTATCACAACTCAGTGTGAACGTTGTTTCAAATCGAACTCTCAGTGAACCTAAGTTATTTAGAACATATATGATTGACAGCTGAGACTGACTCCCGATTGGTCGAGCACTAAGTCTGATGCTCCCACGTTTCCACCTCCCATCGCTGCACAGACTCTAAATGACGACTCTGGCACAAGATGGCAGCGCCTGCATCAGAGATATCTTCATCTTGGATAGTGGGAGGAAGTGGAGACTCCTTCATGGTTTGAATGGTGACCAGTAAACACTGACCACGTTAGACTCTCGTCTCCGTTCCACCTCTAACTGCTCAGATGGGGAATTTAACCACGGAGATTTTCTGACCAACGATAGTTTGGTTGCACGAGATTATAACAAGAGGTGTGTGTGTGTGTGTGTGTGTGTGTGTGTGTGTGTGTGTGTGTGTGTGTGTGTGTGTGTGTGTGTGTGTGTGTGTGTGTGTGTGTGTGTGTGTGTGTGTGTGTGTGTGTGTGTGAGAGAGAAGGAGTAAAAAAGAAAAGACAGAGGTGTGTTTTTACATAAGAGCCAAATATTTATCTGAGGTGAAGTAGACAATGAAATGTGTGAGAGCCTCACAGACACACACACACACACACACACACACTCACACACTCACAGACACACACACGCAGACACAGACACACACACAGACACACACAGACACACACGCAGGGCACTAAGTGGGGCTTTAGTCGGACTATGACTAATGTAAACACACACACAGACTTTATCTGACAAACTAATAACTGTTACTGACATTAACCAGCTGGAAAACAGGACGGACACCCCCCCCCCCCCCCTCCCCCCCCTCTCTCTCCCTTTACTTCAGTCTCGATCTCTGTCTTTACTTCTTGTTTGACATTTATTTTTTATCCTTTTCCTCTTCCTCTCTTTCTTACCTCCTTTTCTCTTGATCTCATTATTTTCCGTTGTTACATTTCATCTCTCATCTTCCTTCTTTTATTTCCTTCCTCTCCCTCGTTCTGTCTTTAATTGTCTCTCACTCTATTATATTATGTTATTTCATTTAATTTCCTCTGTCACTTCCTCCTTTTTATCCTTTCTTTTCTTTCCCCCTGATCTCTCCCTCTCCCTCTGCCTCACCCCTCCTCCCCCCCCCCCCTCTAAGTGCCACATCATTGTAAAGAAAAACACGGTTGTGATTTATGCGGCTCTAAGGGGGTTTGGCGCTGAGTGTCACCCCTCGCCTATTAATCATCCCTGGGATTGCGTTGAGCAACAAGCTAGCCAGGCGCTAACCATGCAGACGTCACACTCTCGCTTTTTATAAAACATCAGGCCTGTGTTTACACGACCATCCGTCTTGGTCCTCGGCGGTTTGTAAAGCCGGGGCTTGTTTGGTTTTTCTCGGCCTCTCCTCGCCTATTCATTCTCTCCTCTCAGCGCTTCGCATGGCGTGCTGTTTAGCTCAAGTCGGATCATAAAAATTCTTGTCGGAGGAATAATGTGCTTTTCAACCCAGGAGGCGAGGGGGGGGGGGGGGGCCACAGAGGCAGAGCAGGAATGAATATCCAGGCAGCGGTGAGGTATTAGATCAGAGAGTTTTTAAATCCAAAATATTGGGACAAGGAGCTTGGGTTTGTCTTTTCAGAGCAAAAATATTGGAACAAAGATTAAAGCAGCAGCTAAACCAGGTTTTTAAAGCTCGAGTAAAAGATCATAAGGTTTTAGAAAGAATCACAGAAGTTACATCTGAGAAGCCGACAGCAACAAGGGCCTCAAAACAAACTCCTACTTTTCTAATCAGATAATAATTCAGCTGATGTGTGGTCGGGCATAGATATAAAATATATATATATATATTATATTATATTATATAAACCTTGAGCAGTGTTTCTCATTCATTATTTAGAGGTGGCCTTTTCTAATTTGTATATATATCTGTGTTCAGATATTCGCCACACGCTCACTTGTCCATCGTCCATAAAGTTGTTACAGGCCTCATAGTTTCAGCTGCAGTTGTATCTCACGTGAGAACTTCTCTTTCACTCTTTAGTCTGTGAACCTGTCACTTGGAAGCTGTTGCACGTGAGAGTGACGTTCGTGCACGTGCACATGCACCTCGCTGCTGCCATTGATTGAATGAATTCTGTGGGAAACGCTGTCCAGACCAGTCTCCACCTGTCGATCATTGTAGTGAAGAGAAACTTTATGGTTCTGTCTGATCTCACGATGACAAGTTGAGCAAAGCTTCTCTGCTCGTTTGTGCTCTTCAGGTTTCTTGATAAAGTATTGATGAGTTTGATTCCCAGCTGATTCTTTGTGTTGGGACCAGTTCACTAGGCTTCGGGCTCAGTTCCCTCGGGGTCGGTTCAGACTGAAACCATGATGATGATGATGAGTGTGTTTGTATAAAACTTTGTGTCAGACAACAGATGCAATGTGTCGTCTGAGGGAATTTGAGTTTAACTGGTCTCCGCGGAGACGCTGACGGTTCCCACTGCTCATTCCTGGAATGTCAGTGAGCCTCAGTAATGACGGCTGCTGGTTCCAGACAGGGGGGGTCACCGAGGTCGAGTGCTGCACTTGACATGAATGTGTTTTCTCCAAGGTTCCAGACGGTCGTTCATTCGATGGTTTTTAGTCCAACGAGACTGAAAAACAACATCGATAAACCAGGAAAGACCGACAGATGTAGTTCACGTAAATATTAGATGTGAAAAGTCGAATCATTTCCCTTCAGTGGGAAACTGTCTCCAACACAAACTTCATATTGAAGGAATCAGTCGGTGGAAGTTTGACTGTTCAGACCACGAACTGTAAATAAAGATGGAGGACGGGGCTTCACTTCCTCCCACTGTACAAACATGAAGCTAAAATATCTACTTTGTTAGTGGATTTCACTTTATTTCACTTTATTGTTACTGTGCTCGATTCAATGTGTTCAGCAGTAGCACTTCAGAACTTTAATCTACTGTAACAATATTTTATTATAACTTTATTACAACAGAACTTCATTTTAACAGTAAGTTATTTAAAGGTAGAAGATGTCTCGGGACCTTTAACCTCTTCAGTGTTAATCCTAAGGATTTTTGATTGACACACTTTAAGAGTCAAGAGTTAAATAAGAATCGAACTATCGTGATGCAGCTGATTTGAGATCAGCGCCTCGTTCCAGCTGTTGAGTGATGGACGTCGTCCTGACTCCACATCAGAGGACTGACAACCTGAACCGTGTTTGTGGACGAAGCAGCAGCAGAGTTTAAAATTCATCCAAACGAGTTGTGTCATTTGAACTTGGTGTGAACTTTGGAATCGGTGACCGACCTTCATCAGAGCAGAACCACTTGAGAAGCTTCAGGTGTCTGTCGGCTCTTTACAGAAAACAGACCTTTTAAACCCACTTTGATAATTTCCTGTGATTTCAGCTGCTGTGGAGACTCGTTTCTCTCTGGTTTCTAATGCGAGTCCCACTCTGCCTCATTTCCCTTCATGTTTTATCCATCACATCCACAAAAACCCTCGTACGGCGGCATCAGAAACCCCCCCCGAACCCCCACCGGCTGCGAGCTGCTCAGAAAACTACATCTGAGCTGAGAAAAGTGTGTCCACATGTGAGCCCGGCACCAAAGTGTTTGTTTGAGCCGTCCTCCCCCGGCTGCTCCGAGCTGCTGACCTCTGAAAGGAGAGACGAGTAATGGAGGAAAGAACGAGGGGAACCCGGGGGAGGAGAAGTCATTGGCTGGTCATCCATCCCAGGAATCAGCCCCTGACTGTTTCAAACCTCCGTCCATCGTGAGCACGTCCTCTCGGGGGGGGACGGTCCCTCCGCAGCTCACAGCTTGTCCACAGTTTACCGCCGTGCGGTTGTTTGACTTGGAGTTCCGACGGAGGGATGAGGGTGCTCGTCATCTTTCTGTTCCTCTGCCGGAGCGGCGTGAAGCACAGATCAGGTTTCTGGTGCGATCTGCTGAAAAGAACATCGTCATTTATTTTTCCACCCTTTGAAAAATATTTAAACAAGCGCAGAAGTTTCCGCGGCCCCTCCGGACGCTCGATGGCATGTTAACGAAATAACCATGAGTTTATCTGAACGTGTTTCCAGTGGTCGGGTCGATCGGACGACTTCCTCCTGACCCACGTTCACGTGAAGACCCATCAACAGTCACATGACCCAGTTCTGTGTTGGCTCTGCTCAGACGGGAGTCCAAACTCAGGTTCATTAAAAGATCAACCTCGTTCCTCCATGTGGTTTCTAACGTGACGACACAGATCTGATGGATCCTTGTATTTTAAATGTGTCGGGTCAGTTTTTACAAAGAGACGAGAAGAAGAAACACAAACTCTTGTTGTGTTTGCATCTTTTCAACTGAAGCAGATCCTGAGCCGGTTCTCAGCTGCAGTGACGTGTCAGCCGAGGCTTCTGGGAGATTCATCAGTGTAAAACATCACTTTTTGTAGCTCCCCCCCCCCCCCCCCCCCCCCTCCGCTGCCGCAGCCACCGCCGAGGCCTCAGTATCACCTCGTCCTCTAATTGTTTCAGGACTCGGCCTCAGATTGTCCTTGGCAGCCGGCACTAGAGAAAATGTTTGGCCTGTTTGTTTTTCTTGTAATTAGCCTTAAAACGGCCTGAAATACAGACGGCTAATGGTCCACAGAGAGCAGAGCCTGTGTCAACACAGTGTGTGTCTGTCTGTGTGTGTGTGTGTGTGTGTGTCTGAATGACTGATGTGTTCATGAGAGATTGTGTGTGTTTTCACTTGTTTTTTTTCTGTTACGAGGTGCGGAAATCAGGCATGTGAAAATAGAAGCTTTCCTCTGTGTGTGCGTGTGTCTGTGTGTGTGTGTGTGTGTCTGTGTGTGTGTGTGTGTGTGTCTGTGTCTGTGTGTGTGTCTGTGTGTGTGTGTGTGTGTGTTCTGTAACGCAGTAATGTGAACATGTTCTCATCCAGAATCAGCCGGTCGTTCTGTTCTGTATCAGAACACAGACAGATTCCAGCCTCACTCTGTTTTCTTTAGTTTTTTAAGGCTGATGATGTCGCTCTGCTGCTTATAGATTAAAGTTTATATATAAGAACCTGACGTTCATGTATTAATCAGTATTTATTGTCTCTATATAACGAGCATATGAAGACGCTCAGCGACTCTTTATGTGGAGAACAGGCGTCTCATCAGGTTGGTTGAAGCAGGTTCTTTAACCTGCAGCTTTTAATTCATAATCTTTTGATTTATACTAAATTTACTGTGAGAATCATTTAGTTTCTCTGATCATATGCTTTGTTTGATTTATGAACGTGCAGCTGGAGCCAGTGGGCCGAGCCCCGTGTGGTATTATGGGTGATTTTGGAGCAGGAGGTCTGAGCAGCTGAGAGAAATACGACTTTCAGACGTTTTTATGAAGTTTTCTTTCTGTTCCCGTTGTTGCTCTTGGTCTCCGTGTGAATTCTCTTCTCGTGCTGGAGCATTTTTCTCAGGGAGGTTTTTATGAAAATGTGAAACGAGACAAATTTATCACCGAGCTTCACTCAGTCTGTGTAATTAGAAAAAAGAGCCAGCGACTGAACGCTCACACGAGGTCAGAGCTTGTGTTCAGATGTTTTTCAGCCAGTTGGATTTGAACAAAGATACAAGTCGTCAACAATCTCACACAAAAACAAATTCTGTTCTGATTCAACTGCGTCAATCCATTAACTTATAATATAATATATAACCCTAACCCTTCATCCATAAAGTCCAGTTTGAATTGTTCCAGTTTCTCCAGTTTGAGGATTTTTCACTTTTCACACTTTTCTAATCATAAAGTTGGAGCCTGATGATAAAACTGAGACCTGATCCGAAGCTGTGCTGCTTTTTGAAATGGGATTAAAGTTTCTTGAATTTAAAATGTTTCCTGTTTGTTCAGCGCGAGCAGGAAAACGCCATGACGCGTCTGAAGAAGCAGCAGGCGGAGCTGGAGGCCATGAGGCAGCGTTACCTAGCAACCGAGGAGAAGGAGGTGATCCGACAGGACAGACAGGAGCTGGACGACATCAGGAACGAGATCAACAGGTGAGGAGGAGGAGGAGGAGGAGGAGGAGGAGGAGGAGGTCTTGTGGTTTCTGAGAGTGACGTGAACAGGCTTCCATCGTTTTAACAAGACTTTAATAATTGACACATTATTTATTATTATTGTCGTTTCCAGGTTGAAGCAGCAGGAGGACGGATTAGGCCCCGCCTCCTCCCTGTCGGGCCCCGCCCTGAACGAGAGCGCAGACGAGCACCTGAGTCGCCTGTTGGAGGAGAGGGACACTCTGCTGAGGACGGGCGTCTACACCCACGAGGACAGAATCATCACGGAGCTCAACAGACAGATACAGGACGCCATGAGGGAGCGGGGGAACCTCTGACCGCCGCTGGGGCGTCCAATCAGAGGCAGCGTCACCTGAGAGCGCAGGTAAACAAACCGCCCAATCAGCAGAACCCTGAACGTCTCCGGTCAGATTCAACATCCGAGCAGGAAACATGTTCGTTTATCTGAAACTCACAGAAGCTCCTAAAGGAAACATGAATTCAGTTTGTTTCTATCGTTCATAAAACAATAAATCTGTAATAACTCATGATACAAACAGAAACACGTTGAATTCACCAAAGTGGGAAAGTAAAATCATTCTGCTTCAGGTTCTCACAGATTCTGGATGTGACAGTTATAAGAACAACATTTTACATATTTCGACCCGTTTCTCTTTAACTGCTTTTCTTAATTCTTTTCATATTTAAAATAAAACATGATTTGTTTAAACTTGAGTTTTAATGTGATTCTGTTTTAACTCATGATCATTTTTCAACAGGTTTTTATTACAAGCTTCTTCACCTCGATGTTACAGATCGTTACAGAAACATGAATCTAAGAAACTTATTTAATCTCAAGCGTAAAAACAACTATTTATGAAAGTTATTGAAACTATTTCTCAGCATTTGTGTAGAAAATAATCGAGTGAGATGAAATATGTTAATTAGTGAATTTCATCCATCCCTCTGTTTCCAGATTGATTCATTCATAACTGAAGTTTCTTTCAAGGATGTAAAAGCAAATAAAAAAACAAACTACTCGAGAGCATTGAAACAAAACGTTAACTTTAAATAAATGAATTAAACAATTAAAAATTAAGACTACATTTTTTTTTTCTTTGAATCATTTCAGTTAAATAAAATCAAAACCTTTTTTTTTTTCTTGGCACGTTAAGAATTAAAACATTTTTCAAATGCAGCGTTTTCATTTCTCTTCATGTTTCATTTTACACTTTATTTTGTTTATTTAACTGAAATATTGAAATATTCAGCTGATAAATATTTGCTACATTCATTTAGTTTCATGAGTTCCACAAAAACTACAAATGAGTTGTTTATTTGAAGTGAAAATGCTGAAATCTTCAAGTTCTAACGTCTCATTCATCGACGTTTATAGTTTTTCATGTTCTTGATCAAAATATAAAATTGAAACAGATGTTTTTTCAGTTTTATTATATTTCATGGACCAAACAATTGAAATATTGATTTATAAACAAATTGAGTGAAGTGAACGTGAGATAAATCAGGTGGAGTCAAATTTACTGGATTATCAAAATAATCAACTTTAATTCAAGAAACATTCAAATAACTTCGAGGATTAATATCTGAACGGTTTCTGATTCATATTCTGTGAATCTATTCAAATCTGTGTTTTTGTCTTGTTGATGTTTTTGAAACAAACTTGTTTTGTACTTTTGTCACATCGATGTCAAACCGATTGATTCTCAGTTCCTGGACTCAAACATGAAACATGAACTAAATGATTTTAGAGAAAGTTGTGAACTGTTGGTTATGTTTGTTCTTTTCATCCTGTTTGTTGATGTTGATGAAAAGTGTTTGTCCGACAGCAGGGGGCGCTGCAGCTTCAGCTCTGACTTAGAAACACTGTGAACTTTAATTTATTATCTTTTATCATCAGAGCAGAGACGACTGTTAATGTGGAATAAATTATTTTATGATAAAATCTGCTGAGTTGTGTCGTTAATATTTGTTTTTATATTTATCTGTTTTAATAAAGTTATTAAAGAACAAAGACACAAAAAAACATTGAATTTATTTACTCGTCCTCGTTCATTTTTGTTTATTGTAAAAGTTTAAATGTTTTAGTTTATTGTATTTAAATTAGAATTAAATAAATAATTAAAGCTTTGATTAATTTCTACAGTGAAAGAATTTTAGAATAATTTTTTATAAAAGCACAAAAAACATCACAAAATAAACAACAATTTAAAGCTGTAAATGTAAATATGATGATTCAAATTTAATAATGAATCTACGAGCATATTAATTTAAGTATTAAATATGTTAATATTTTACTCTTGGTATTTTTATTGTTATTATTCCACCTCCTTATTTTAAATAACAGAAGTAACAAAGTAAAAATACATGAACATGTTGTATATTCAAACTTTGACTTGTGTTGAAAGTACAGAAGTATTATGATCATTGTGTATTTTATATATTACATGTTAACATTCTCCTTTTCAGAAACAACATTAAAAATTAAACGATATAAAAAAATGTTACATTAAAAGTATTATAGTTAAAAGTAAAACTTTATAAAGAAACAAAGTGTTTCAGGTGAAAATGTAAAGTGAGAAGAAGCAGCGTGACACATGACACGTGTTATCACATGTACAACAACATGTTAACACAGATGTTTTGACATGTGGCTCCTCAGTGCTGATGGTGAACAGATGTTTGGAGGAGGAGGAGGAGGAGGAGGAGGAGGAGGAAGATAACGAGAGAGGAGGAGCTAAGAGAGAAAACACACTTTTATATTCACCTGTGAGGACGACAAGATGAAATTGTTCTGTTAAACTCATCTCATCAGAGACGTCACACATGTAAACACACAAATAACATGTAAACACACAAATAACATGTAAACACACAAATAACATGTAAACACACAAATAACATGTAAACACACAAATAACATGTAAACACACAAATAACATGAAAACACACAAATAACATGTAAACACACAAATAACATGTAAACACACAAATAACATGTAAACACACAAATAACATGTAAACACACAAATAACATGTAAACACACAAATAACATGTAAACACACAAATAACATGAAAACACACAAATAGCATGTAAACACACAAATAACATGTAAACACACAAATAACATGAAAACAGAAAACAAACATGGAAAACTTAATAAAAAGACATTAAATCAAATGTGATTTAAAGAACAGAAATAAACTGATGATTCTTCTTTGAGTTTATTCCAAATATAAAATTATTCCCTGGAGACTTTCTGAAGACGTTAAGTTCACGACCCTAAAAGAAGTGTTTAGTGATGTAGCTGTGACCTTTGACCTTCGGGCACCGGAATCGAACCGTTGATCCGTGAGTCGAGTGTTTGGACCAAAGTTGAAGAAATTCCCTCGAAGCGTTTTCCAGATGTTTCGTCCACAGAAGAAAGAAACAGACGGACGACCTGAGAACATGAAGCATCCGACCACTAGGTGTCACTGTTTGTTTTAATCTGAAACACACACACACACACACACACACACACACACACACACACACACACACACACACACACACACCGGGTCTTGTTAACAACAGTCTTCAGATTTTCTCACAGTGAAACGTTTCCACCTTCAATGTGTTTCCAATTATGAATCTGAAAAAATAAAACGTCTGCAGCTTCGTGTCTAATTGGTTTTGAACACGTGACCTCTGCTTAATATCCTCCACCCCCCCCCCCCCCCCCCCCCCCCACTCGACCCCCGACGGGCATTCCACTTAAAACAAACCATTACATCCATTAAACAGTGAAACACGAGTTTTCCTGATCCTCGACGCAGACGAATCGCTGACGTCACATTTTCTACACGATCGTCTTTTCCTTTCTGAAGCTGCAGCGGTTGATAAAAACTCCCACCACGTCCACCAGGGGGCAGAATAACTGAGTCACGTTTATGTGTTTGTGTCCTGAAATCATTTCTACCTTTGCTTAAGTGTAAATTTAACTTATTTGTGGGCAGAATTTATTTAAATTGTTGTTGGTGGAGCCCGAAACAGGAGCTAAAAGAGAGAATTAAATTAGCTCTTTGTTTATCGTGTCTTTGTCTTTAAACGTGTGTTTGTTTAAACGGCAGGAAAATAAAGTTTGTGTCTGAAACCTTCAGATTCCCCAGAGACCAGATTTATGGGGTCGTGATGTCGTCGCTCTGTGAAACATCTGGACTGAGACACAGCTGCAGGAATCTGATCGGAACTGAATTTCAAATCATCTACAAATATGGTTTTAATTTGCAACAATTACAACTTTACACAAGAACTGAAAATCTAAATTGATCAAAACAAAAGACACAACCTCTGCTCCAGATGAATTATTGTGTTGTGAACTTTAAATATTCTTCATCATTCTCTCTTCTTGTTGGAAACTTCTCTCAATTTTAACAGTTAGAAATAATTGCTCCTCCTCAGCTTCGTTTCTCGGTTCTTCTTCTTTCGACTCGTGATCCAAACGACAACTTCCACTTCTCTCTCGTGTGATTTGATTCAGACTCATTCACATAAATAAACAGAGCCGGAGAGACGTGAGACTTCGGCTGTTCGGCCTCTGGGTTCGGATCCGGTTCCCACGGTCGAAAAACAGCGATGATTGATGTCTGAAAACTGCGATTGTGTTTGTTTTGGTGAATTTGTCGAATCCTCGAAGGAATAATCTGAAATCAGAAAGTGGAAAGTCCAGTTTGTGTTTGTAGACGGAGCTGAGGTCAAGGCAGAGTGTGTGTGTGTCTGTGTGTGTGTGTCTGTGTGTGTGTGTGTGTGTGTGTCTGTGTGTGTGTGTGTGTGTGTGTGCGTGTGTGTCTCTGTGTGTGTGTGTGTGTCTGTGAGTGTGTGTGTGTTATTAGCAGTAAGTAGAGGCAGCTGTTTTCGCTGTGTGAGTTTATAAAAATCTTTCGTCCAATACGATCGATCAAACTCAAACTTTTCTCTTAAAGACGATAAACAACGTTGTCGTCACTTTTTTCCTCGTGAACATCGCGTGTTTTTTTTAAACGCCGTCAAACTGCGACGGATCAGCGACGTCACAAATAACCCGATTCTTCACCGGGAGAAGGAAGCGTTCTTCTGCTTTGGCTTCGCTTTCCGGTCCCGGAGTTTACGTACATTTTTATCAACAATCTCTGCCACGAAAAAACTTACGAAGAGTGACGCGGAGCCATCAATAACGTTATTTTTTTTTTCTGTCCACAACAATCGAGAGACAAAAGTTGTTTGTTCGCTGATTTAAAGCAAGAAAACAATAAAATTAAAGAAAACAAAACAATAAACATAACGTATCTTGTGTCCAGGTTCTTTCAGGCGTCTGCGAAGATTCTGCGATTTTGTCTGAAACGTCGCATTAATCTTTTCTGTGCGAAATAAACACTGTTGAGTGTAAAACAAGGAAAACTAATCGTGAACCTGAGTAAAGAATAAAATCACAGCGAGTCACTGAGAAGAATCAAAACTGGAGTTCAGCTTTATTTCCTCTGGAACAACGTCTTTTTGGTTTTTGATCTCATTTTGTCATTCGTTTAGAAAAAGAGACGAAATCATGCAAACAAGTGAATTCATCAGTTTGACTCGATTCTGTCATTTTACACAGGAAATGATTATCTTCATCTTCATCATCATCATCATCATCATCATCATCATTTCATCATCATCATCATCATCATCATCATCATCATTTCATCTTCATCATCATCATCTTCATCAGATATGAGCAGGATTCAGTTTCTGTTCTGACAGATTCACGTTTCTGAGGAAAATATTGCTGCATAAATTAATTCATGTTTTTCAGAAAATAAAAACCAATTAAGTTTTTTCTAATTAAAGTTTTAATTTCTGCTGCAGAAACTTCAGTTGTTTGTAAATAGAATCTGAGCGTCTTGTTAATTTCTTCCTATTTTCTCATTAATAAACATTTTTATTCCGAGGAGATGAAAGTTGAACAGGAAGTGAATTTGCTCGAATCTGCTTCTTCATCACGTTTCTGTTTCAGTCAAATTGTTTCACTTCGTAATAAAATCCCATCATTTGTATTTTTCTCTGAACAGAAGCGAATCATCTGCTTGTTTTTAGAAAAGAGACGTTTCACTGACGAAGACGTTTTCTCTTTCGGTCACGAACACGTCTGAGTCGGAACGTTTCACCAAACACGTGAGAAATAAAAGATTAAACATCATTTATGATTCCTGCATTTTTACAAATTCACTTTTAAATTAAAGAATAAACACTTTTTAAACTTCCAATTTAAAAATAATACTTTTTATTTGTAAATAAAAAACAATTAAAATAATTAATATAATAATTCAATTTAAATATCATATATTTAAATATAATTCATATCATTTTATAATTATTTACTGTTAAATTATCAATATTATTTGTGTGTGTGGAGACGTAGAAAACTTTAAATCAATGTGTTATCAAATTTGAAAAAGTGCAAAAGAATCTGCGATTGTTAGAATAATATTATATATTATATATATAATATTATATATACAATATTATTATTATATATTATATATATATATCTATATATATATAATATACTGTGACAGACGTGTGTGATGAAAGTGAAACGTTTTCCTGCAGTGAAACGTTTGAACCTCTGTGTTTTCTTTGGGAGGAGAAGTTACAGTTTTCAGATTATTGTCTTTATTAAAGCTTTTTAACTCTCAGGCACAAACACCGATCTGGTGTAACTGTAACTGTAACTGTGACTGTAACTGTAACTGTAACTGTGACTGTGACTGTAACTGTAACTGTAACTGTAACTGTAACTGTGCTTCTTTACGTCTGAGTACAAAGTGTCTCGTCTCGATTCACACGTCTGAGATCAGAGGTTTGAGATTCAAACTCATCGCGTAGCAAACATGAGAATAAAAGAATCTGTGCGACGGAGAGAAGAAGATCAGACGTCGTCTTTAAACTGAAATCACAGAAAACACCAGAAACCTGAAAATGTTTAGAATGAGAAGATGAGAATAAAACATGATTTCAGTAAATTATCAAACTGTGTCATTTAAACAAACAGTTATTTAGGAGCTGTGGGATTATCTCCTCCACCGAGGACGTCCTGTTCAAAGTCTGATTCTGTTTGAAATCCACACAAAGTCTCTTCTGAACGGTCACAGCTGAACGAACTGAGCAGCAGATCCTCGTGGTTCAAAGGTCAAGTGCCCTGAAGTTGAGGAAGGCGTCCCACACGGCTCCGGCCTCGGGCCTCGAGAGTCGTTAAAGCAACACTGAGCAGCTTTCTACCTGAAGCAGCAGCTGGATGGAAGTGAGTCTGATGTCTGGTGTGAACGAGGAGGACGTTTCCGTCTGTGACTCTGGTGAGTTGTTCCATCTCCTGTGAGAACAACTGACTGAGAGTCTCAGCTTCGACTGTCTGAACCAGTCGTCTCTATCTGCAGTGAACGAGCCCAACAGGAAGAATCACAGGCTGCAGGGGGCGCTGTTGCTCAGTAGAACTTCCACAGTGTTGCTTTAACGAGCTGGAGCCGGGACAGAGTTTTCCACATTGTTCTAACTTTCTCAGGAGATATTTTCTGGATCTTGTTATAACTCCGACACATTAATGACGTTCAGATCTTTGAGTTTATAATATTTGTTGCGGATGAACCAGCAGCTGCTTCCTTCCTGTCGGTTCCTCTGGTCTCTACTGAGTGACGATCTAGTTTCTATAAGAAATCACATCCATTATCTCGTCAGTAACTTTCCCCCCCGTCTCCACATCAGAGCTGCAAAACTTAAATAACCAACATTTTAAAAACAAAAGTGCCCGAAGCTCGATATGAGAAGATAAATATAATTTATGTTTCTTTTTGTCCCTTCTTCTTCTTCCTCTTCTTTTTCTTTTCTTTTGTTATTTTTTTTACAATACATACTTCCTGTCTTTTTGTTCGTTTAGTGATGAAAAACTCGGGCGTCGTCCTCGAGCGCTCGTGTCGCCGCTCGTTGTGCATCTCAGTCTGTTTGCTTTGGTCGCGCCGCCTTTGGCATCGCTGTTGCAAAAAGAAAAAAAGAAACCGAGACGTAAAGCTACAGACGGAACCGTCTGAATTTTTTGGTATTTCATTGTTTTTGTCCCGGTTTCAAGAAAAGAGTTTTCTTTGGAGGGAAACGTGACAGATTCCAAAAAGTCTCCAATAAATATCCTGGTCCTCCGTTTTAAAGGTCTGCTGGAAAACAAGGATCTTTGGTTTGGTTGAATCAGGATTCTCTCCAGCAGGATGAGCGTGGCTCCGTCAGTGGAGTCAAAAAGACGTAAACAATCAGTTCATGTTCAGACGCTGGAATCTGAAAACGCTCTCAAGTAACGACGTTCAGGGGGTCGTCCTCTTCGAGACGCCAGGAAAATAAAGAACAGGGAATCGTTTTATCTTTGTACGAACATTAAACTGAGTGAAGCAGCAGGAGGCGGAGTTCCGTGTCCGACCACTGAGGCTACGTCCACACGACTGCGTTTTAGAATCGATGTGTTTTGGTTCTGTATCAGTTTTAGTTCCCGTCCACACTAACAGAAGTTAATCGGTTCTCCATGTTGTGTTCTACTCTGGGAGCTGAGGCCGATGTGTCATCGTTTCTAAACTGTTCCTTCAGACTCAAACTCAAACGGAACCAGCAGCGTTTAAAACCGCTCAGTTTGATTGGCTCTAAAACTTGTTTGGACGTCGGACGAATCTCGGATTTGATGCGTTTTTAAAGGAAAACGTAGTCGTGTGGATGAAGCCTGAGACATGTTCCTGACGTGTTCCTGACGTGTTCTGGAGGTTCTGTATGAGAGAACAAATGTCTGAGTCACTAGTTTTTGGTGGATGAGCTGTAAACAAACAGCAGAAGATGTTCCTGTTGTTGTGAACATGTCGGATCGGGACAATCTGCTGCTGCTTCACAGACACTAACTACACAACAGGAATTAAACCATAATTAAAACTATTTTCATCCAGTAAGTCTCTGAGATCACAGCGTCTCCTCTTGGACAGACGTGAAGCTGCTGGAGGACAGATGATTCACTGGGTCACTGAGGAGGAGGAGGAAGCGTTTTCAGATCCAGCTGCTCGGACGTGGACCAGGACTCAGTCGGGTTAATCCACCTCGATGGACTCGCTGCTCTCGTTCACCGGTTTACACTCGTTGGGAAGACGCTGATGACGGCTGAGCTGAGTGGCCTGCGTGAAGCTGCGGTCGCACCGCTCGCACCTGACACACACACAGAGACACACACAGAGACACACACAGAGACACACACAGAGACACACACAGAGACACACACAGAGATACACACAGAGACACACACAAAGAGAAGAGACCGTGATTAGTTTGAATGTTTGCATCAAGAAAGGTCAGAAAAAAACACAACGTCACACTGTTGAAGAGAACACACACTCTCTCTCTCACACACACACACACAGACACACACTCTCTCACACACACACACACACACACACACACACACACACACACACACACACACACACACACACACACACACACACACACACACACCTGTCTGTTAACTCTAATATCCAGTGACAGTATAAAGTGTGTGTGAGGCCCAGTGGAGCAGAAAGCTGTAATTGTTGCCCTGATCTTCACAACCGGACCAACAAATTACACACACACACACACACACACACACACACACACACACACACACACACACACACACACACACACACACACACACACACACACACTGATAAGGCTGTGTCACTGTCACTTTCAATAGTGAGAGAGAAAAGAGGGAGCTTTTAGTCCGAGCAGGGGGGGGGTGTTAAATGTATGTGTGTGTGTGTGTGTGTGTGTGTGTGTGTGTGTGTGTGTGTGTGTGTGTGTGTGTGTGTGTGTGTGTCGGGGTCTTCAAAGAGAAGCTGTGTTGAGGTATTGGACTCAGCGGCCCCGAAAGAAGACGAACATGCTGTTAGACAGATAGGGGGGGATGGTGTGTGTGTGTGTGTGTGTGTGTCTGTGTGTGTGTGTGTGGGGGGGGGGGGCAGACACATGTATTTATATATATATATATATATATATATATATATAAATACATTAGAACATGAAGTCAACACTGGACTTTTGAAAGATCTTTAAATGTTGTTTCTCTTCAACCTGACGAAGCAGCAGTTTAATAAACAGGAAGTGTCCCAGTTACTGATGAAGAATAAACCAGTTAAACCAGTTTGTTCGTTCCACTGGAGACGCCACAGACTGAATAAAGATGGACGACGACGTCGCTACTGCAGAACAACACCAACAGTTAATGTGTTGATTTGTGAAGAGTTTTTATTTTCACTGATTCAATGATGTGACTTTAACCCGAACGTGCACGTTCACTGAACCATGTGCACGGATGTTGGACGTCCAGTCGGCCCCTGTGTAAAACGTGTCTTCACACATGAAGCACACAGAGTCAGGAAACACCAGGTGAAGACACAAACTCCAGAATCTCACATTTGGTTTCACTGTAAACAAAAGGAAAGAAAGTTCCCATCATGCATCTGGTTCCAGTGGAAGTTGAACTATTGCATGAAAGCGTCTAATGAAACAGGCTTTAGTATCTTTCAGGGAGTTTATATTGAATTATGTTTGTGTGTAAACAGCAGTGGAAACGTTTCGAGCAGATGAGTCTTTCTCATTTTCTCATTTTCTAAATTTCCCTGCAGCAGCAGAAAAAGAAAACAGACGCCTGACGGAGCTCTGCCCTGAAGGTGGATTCACATTCGTCTGTAAATCCACAAAACCACAACAGCCACCGACATCAAAGCTGCTCTGAAGCTCGTCTGTCGCAGGGACTTTTCCAGCAGGACGGACACGAGGACGCGTCTCCTGCAGAACAAAGACGGAGCTGGAATCGGCGCCTGCAGTCGTCTGGATATCGACCAGCCGTCGCTTCTCAGCAGGAAAAATAAGGTTGAGCAGTTTGTCCTTTAATCACTTTCCCTCAAGGATCAGTGAAGTTTGAACTCACCTCTTATCTTCGTCTCCTCTGTTGGACGGGACAGAGGAGACGAAGACAGACGGAGACAAATGTCCAGGACGTCTCCAGTAACAGTGAATTTAAATTTACTGCAGGAGGATTCAGACTAAATCTGATTTTCACTACAAAACGACTCAAACGTTTTTCTTCCTGTGATGTCAAATGTTTCATTTCTTTAAAGACTTTAATTTAAAATCTCTACAACCTCAGCTGAAGGTTCCGTAAATTAATAAAACATCATAAATACAAAAATACTGAAACTGTTAAATTAAATAAATACAAAAATCTGACACATTAGAACATTAAAACAGAAGAAATGAAAAACTGTCTAACAGTAGAACAGTAGAACAGAAGAACAGAAGAACAGTAGGACACTAGAGAAGTAGGACAGTAGGACAGTCTAACAGTAGGACAGTAGAACAGAGGAACAGTAGGACAGTAGGACAGTAGGACAGAACAACAGAAGAACAGAAGAACAGAAGAACAGAAGAACAGTAGAACACTAGAGAAGTAGGACAGTAGAACAGAACAACAGTAGGATAGTAGGACAGTAGGACAGTAGAACAGAAGAACAGTAGGACAGAGGAACAGAGGAACAGAAGAACAGTAGGACAGTAGGACAGTAGAACAGAGGAACAGTAGGACAGAGGAACAGAGGAACAGAAGAACAGTAGGACAGTAGGACAGTAGAACAGAGGAACAGTAGGACAGTAGAACAGTAGGACAGTAGGACAGAACAACAGTAGGAGAGTAGGACAGTAGAACAGTCTTACAGTATGACAGTAGGACAGTAGGACAGTCTAACAGTAGAACAGTAGAACAGTCTTACAGTAGGACAGTAGGACAGTAGAACAGTAGAACAGAACAACAGTAGGATAGTAGGACAGTAGGACAGTAGGACAGTAGGACAGTTGGACAGTAGAACAGAAGAACAGTAGGACAGTAGGAGAGTAGGACAGTAGAACAGAAGAACAGTAGGACAGTAGAACAGTAGGACAGTAGGACAGTCTAACAGTAGAACAGAAGGACAGTAGGACAGTAGGACAGTTGGACAGTGGAACAGTAGGACAGTAGGAGAGTAGGACAGTAGAACAGAACAACAGTAGGATAGTAGAACAGTAGAACAGTCTTACAGGACAGTAGGACAGTAGGACAGTAGAACAGAAGAACAGTAGGACAGTAGGAGAGTAGGACAGTAGGACAGTAGAACAGTCTTACAGGACAGTAGGACAGTAGGACAGTAGAACAGAAGAACAGTAGGACAGTAGAACAGTAGGACAGTAGGAGAGTAGGACAGTAGGACAGTAGAACAGTCTTACAGGACAGTAGGACAGTAGGACAGTAGAACAGAAGAACAGTAGGACAGTAGAACAGTAGGACAGTAGGACAGTCTAACAGTAGAACAGTCTAACAGTAGGACAGTAGGACAGTCTTACAGTAGGACAGTTGGACAGTGGAACCACAGCAGAGCAGAACCAGCAGCAGTCCGACCGGTTCCACACTCCAGCGGTTCTCTGAAAGCTGCCGACCACACACATTCTCCTCAGTGGGAGAATAAAGTTGAGTGTTTTCCTCTTGACAAAGTGACAGTGGCAGCTTTAATTTATCCAAAAGCACAGAACTCCCCGAGGCCATCGACCCAGTAAAGATTTCTGACGCCCGTCCATGATTGTCTTTGTCCCGCTCCGCCTCCACCGAGACTCTGAAGTGCTGATGAAAAGGTTCGGGGGGGTTCCTCCCAGTGCTTATTAAGAACGCTGATTTGCTTTAAGCGGATTTCTCGCTTGTCGTTTCACTTTTTGCTCGGTGATCTCTTGTTCCTCTCGCTCTTCCTCTCGCTCGTTCTTCTCGCCCTTTCGCTCTCGACGTCAATGACGACTTCGGATTCCTCTGATTGCTTATTAAGGACGTTAATTTGTTTCCACCGGTTTTCCCCTGATACGTGTCCTCGCAACTCAAACCCAGCATCTCTCCACTTTCTCCTGTGTCTCGTTCTCTTTGTCCTCGTCCTGAACGCTGACCTCTCGTCCTCTGGGATCGTCCTCGTTGTCTCACGCGCTGACGGGATGACAGCAGTGTCCACAAACCTCTAATTGCAGCGCGGCTCGTCGTCCAATTACATCAGAGTAAGGAAAATGGAAATGAGGGCTGATAGTGAAGCTGTAAAGGTCAGAGGTCACAGCGGCTTTGACAAGAGATGGAACCGAATATTCCCACGTCCGCAGAGGATCATGAATAATGGA